>NC_142928.1:183589488-183659488 GCF_046866305.1 Octopus bimaculoides | reverse complement strand
CAGTTTTGGGACTGAGGAAAAGTTTACAGACCACAACTGGATGAAAGCCTGTGCCATTTTAGCTCCAAAGAATGTGGCAGTTGATGATTTGAACATCAAACTTCTGGAACAATTGCCAAGTCAACGTCACATCTACAATTCCATTGGCACTGTACTCAACATCGATGAAGCTGTGAATTATCCAGTTGAATTCTTGAATAGTCTAACACCACCCGGCCTCCCACCTTACAACTTGCACCTCAAGATTAGGGCACCAGTTATGCTGCTTCGAAACCTCGATCCACCAAAGCCTTGCAATGGCACACGATTTATAATAAAGAAGATGATGCCAACAGTCTTGGAGACAACAATTTTAACTGGTAAAGCAAGCCTGTATTCAATCCTAGAATTCCACTTATTCCCTTGTCTTTCCAGTACAAGCGTTTGCAATTCCCGTTGAAACTGAGCTTTGCAATGAGCATTAACAAGATCCAGGGACAGTCCTTGGATGTGGTAGGGTCTGAACTTTCCGGAACCAGTTTTCTCCCATGGCCAACTTTATGTGGGATGTTCAAGAGTCGGCAATCCTAATCATTTGTTTATTTATGCCCCACAAGGAAAGACCAAAAATGTTGTTTATCAAGCTCTGCAAACTTAATAAGAATCATCAAATCATCAGTTATTTGTTATTTAACTGTAATATTTGTAAGTGTTGTAAATGTATTGATAATTTGCATGTTATTTTATTTTTAAATCTATTTGTAAATTTATTTGTATGCCTACTGTAAAACTAAATGTCAGTCGGTTTCTACATTCATTGTAAATCTATTTTAACATTAGCGCCCCTAAGGGTTATATTCGCTGGGAACGCACAAAAGCCCTTTTCAGAGATATTTACTTTAAATTGTTATTATCTCATATCCGATTAGTCTGGAAGCTGAGCGCTTATTGAAGACAGTTTTCATCTGTGTACATTGTTCATGAATTTATTTTTAAAGAATTAGCAACGTTATAAAGAACGATGATTTGATGAAGCATCATATGATTCTTTTACTCTTTCTTTTACTCTTTTACTTGTTTCAGTCATTTGACTGTGGCCATGCTGGAGCACCGCCTTTAGTCGAGCAAATCGACCCCAAGACTTATTCTTTGGAAGCCTAGTACTTATTCTATCGGTCTCTTTTGCCGAACCGCTAAGTTACGGGGACGTAAACACACCAGCATCGGTTGTCAAGCGATGTTGGGGGACAAACACAGACACACAAACATACACACACACACACACACACACACACACACACACACATACATACATACATACATACATACATACGACGGGATTCTTTCAGTTTCCGTCTACCAAATCCACTCACAAGGCTTTGGTCGGCCCGAGGCTATAGTAGAAGACACTTGCCCAAGGTGCTACGCAGTGGGACTGAACCCGGAACCATGTGGTTCGTAAGCAAGCTACTTACCACACAGCCACTCCTACGCCTATAATTGTCTCTTATTTTCACCGGGGCACTCACCGCCATTGGGTGACATGTTTACATCACCTAGGTTTCCCAAGCGGTCACCCTTCTTAAGTACTAACAAGGTTCGATGTTGCTCAACTTCCGGTGATCGGACGAGAACCAGTGCAATCAACGTGATAAAGTCATGAGTGCATTACAAGTTCTACAGATATTTTAATAGCTGTAATGAAACTTAGAAAAGTTTTATTTCATTGAAGAAACTATTTCGTACATAGACGTAACGCAGAGTAGAAAATAAAACTGGTATATGATAAAAATTACCGAACTCGATCTTTTGTTTCGATTAGATATAAGTATTTCAATCCAGCTAATTTGTTAACGTCCTGGAAAAGGTAGGTATATACGTCGCAGCTTTGGATTCTCATTGTTTTATTTTTATTTTTAAATCGATTCCCAGCATTCATGAACAATGTTGTTGTTGGCACTCCGTCGCTTACGACGTCGAGGGTTCCAGTTGATCCGATCAACGGAACAGCCTGCTCGTGAAATTAACGTGCAAGTGGCTGAGCACTCCACAGACACGTGTACATTTAACGTAGTTCTTGGGGATATTCAGCGTGACACAGTGTGACAAGGCTGACCTTTTGAATTACAGGCACAACAAAAACAGGAAGTAAGAGTGAGAGAAAGTTGTGGTGAAAGAGTACAGCAGGGTTCGCCACCATCCCCTGCCGGAGCCTCGTGGAGCTTTAGGTGTTTTCGCTCAATAAACACTCACAACGCCTGGTCTAGGAATCGAAACCGCGATCCTATGACCGCAAGTCCGCTGCCCTAACCACTGGGCCATTGCGCCTCCACCATGAACAATGTACACAGATGAAAACTGTCTTCAATAAACGATCAGCTTCCAAGAATTAGCAACTAAATATTCCTTAAATCACTCACTAGAATCTTAAATAAGGAAAAGGCACGTATAAGGAAGAATGAACGCCTTCAAGAAGACATTTTGGTTTCAAATTTTTGCATAAGGCCAGCAAGTGCGGGGGAGGGGCTAAGTCGATTACATCGACCTCAGTATTCAACTGGTACTTATTTTATCGATCCCATAAGGATGAAAGGCAAAGTCGGCTTCGGCTGCTAAGCACTTTGTCCAGCGTGCTAACGATTCTGCCATCTCGACCCCTTCCGGATTGGGAACATTTTACTTCTCCCATGCTCTAGTAAGTAGTTAGGACTCCTGGCTTTCACCCAGGCGGTCCGGGTTCGATTCCCGGCTTGGGAACGTATTACTTTTATAGCCGTAGGCGCGGCTATGCGGTTATGAAGTTTACTTTGCAACAAAGTGATTTTAGATTCGATTTCGCTCCTAGCTCCTACCATAACTCCAAGGTGACAATCGTTTGTGATTAAATTTGCTAGGCGGAAACTGCACGGAAGCCTGTCGTATGTGTGTGTGTGTGCGCGCTCGCGCGTGTGTGCGAGTGTGTCTGTGAGTGTGTGTATCTTTGTGATTGCCTCCTCCACCACTTGACAACCGGCGTTGGTTTGTTTACATCACTATAACTTAACGGGTTGATAAAAGAGAACGATTAAAATAAGTACCAGCCTTAAAAATAAGTAGTGGGAGCGATTTGTTCGACTGAACTCCTCAAGGCGGTGCTTCAGCTTTGCCGCCGTCCAGTGACCGAAGCAAGTAAAAGTTAAAAGGAAAGATAAACATTGGGATTCATGTTTGTACGAAGAAGAGTAAATCACTCCAGTGAGACGCTGGGACTCTTTTCTGTTCTAGGCACAAGACCCGAAATTTTTTGGGGAAGGGGCCAGTCGATTAGACTGACCCCAGTACGCAACTGGTACTTAATTTATCGACCCCGAAAGGACGAAAGGTAAAGCCGACCTCGGCGGAATTTGAACTCAGAACCTAACGGCAGACGAAATACCGCTAAGCATTTCGCCCGGCGTGCTAACGTTTCTTATTTCTTCATTGCCCACAAGGGGCTACATACAGAGGGGACAAAGAAGGACAGACAAAAGGATTAAGTCGATTACATCGACCCCAGTGCATAACTGGTGCTTATTTAGTCGACCCCGAAAGGATGAAAGGCAAAGTCGACCCCGGCGGAATTTGAACTCAGAACGTAAAGACAGACGAAATACCGCTAAGCATTTCGCCCGGCGTGCTAATGTCTCTGCCAGCTCGCCGCCTTGAGACGCTGTGACTCTGACACGACGAGTTACGTAGAGAAATCGGATCGCTGCGCTGAATAAAAACGAACCAACAAGCGACTGGATATAACTGAAGATAGCAATATCTGAGAGATTTTTTTGCAAGACGAGAAGCAGTAAAAATACTGTGCCTTATACTTTTGTAATTGTTGGTGTATTTGTTAGCACCAAACTAGTTTGTAAGATTTTGAAATCTTATTAAATGATACTTTTACAAGAGAGCTTACTTACATTACCAACCGATGTTTAATTATAGGACGATGTTTAATTATAGGACGGTATCAACCCGCACCAAAAATGAAATAACAGCTGCTATAATAGTTAGTAATCTAAATATAAATCTTTGTTATAGTAAAATAACACTCGACTAATGTTTGCTGATGAATGTGCATAGCTCAGTGGTGAGAGCATCGTGCTCACAATTATGAGGTAGTGAGTTCGATCCCCGGACCCGGCTGTGTGTTATGTTCTTGAGCAAGACACTTTATTTCACGTTGGTCCAGTTCACTCAGCTGTAGGAATGAGTTGCGACGTCACTGGTGCCAAGCTGTATCGGTCTTTGTCTTTCTCTTGGATAATATCGATGGCGTGGTGAGGGGAGGCTGTTATGCATGGACGGTTGCTGGGCTTCCAGAACACAATCTTGCTCGGACTTGTGCCTCAGAGGGTAACTTTCTAGGTGCAATCCCACGGTCATTCATGACCGAAGGAGGTCTTTACCTATTATCCTTTACAATGTTTGTCGATTGAATAAACTAACTTAAACGCGATATATATATATGTATATATATATATAAATATATATATATATGTATGTATGTATGTGCATGTGTATATATATATATATATATATATATATATATATATATATATATGTATGTATGTATGTATATTAATAGCTATCGCCAAGCCAACATGGCAGTTCAAAAAATAGGACGAATGCTGCCGTTGATTAGCTCCAAGAGGCCATTGCCTCTAGCTAGCTATGTGACACGAACCTGTGTCCATTATAACCTTCGAACAGTATATATATATATATATATATATATATATATATATATATATATATATATATATATATATATAACAAATATTTTATAAGTATATACATAATTATAATAAGGGCTTGGCTTGCGCCTCTCCACGCAGTGAAAAATAGACGTCAAAAGACACTATTACCACCATAAATTCTCCGAGAAAAACACACCACATAATGGGTTAGCAAAAGAAAGAAAATGAATTAAACTTTCGCTTAACCGCGTACAAGATCCTGTTTCCAGTTTAAAGTAAAAAAATATTATCTATTGCCCTCATCAGCGCAGGTGTTCCATAACATAAATTTACGAGTGTCCATAAATATGTGAACGAGCTACGATTTCGCTCAGTGTCTTTCGACGTCTATTTTTCAGTGCGTGGTAAGGTGCCAGTCAATCTCTCATTATAATTATGTATATAATTATAAAATATTTGTAAAATTTACCTCTGAGGTTTCTATTTCCGCGCTGACCACCTGGTAAAAATCATTAATGATTTTTTACCCTTCATTATTATTATAATCAATATTTGAAATTTGTATATATATATATAACTATGTGCGTGTGTATGTTGTTAATGTCCTGTTGTTTGCATTTGTATTTATGTACCATTTCTCTGGGGTTTTTTGTCCTTGTTTTCGTATACATTCGCTGCTTTCTTCCAATGAATCTAGTGCTCTTTGCTTAGATTTTCCTTGGGGCTGGCCAGATTGGATCAGTCTCGAGTATAACCAGCCGAAACTGCAAAGATAACCTGGAACTCGACTGACGAAAGAAAACGCCGAATGACCTGTCCTTGTTTTTTCATCTCCCTTTTTGCATCACTCAACTGTCCGGATGTTTTATTGTCGCCTGTTGCGTTCTTGTCCCATTTTTTGTATTCTTTATATATATATATATATATATATATATATATATATATATATATATATATATATATATATATATATATATATATATATATATAATATAATATAATATAATATATATATATATATATATATATATAATATATATATATATATATATATCATATAATATAATACATATATATATATATATATATATATATATATATATATATATATATATATATATATATATATATATATAAAATATATAATATATATATATATATATATATATATATATATATATATATATAATATAATATATATATATATATATATATATATATATATATAATATAATATAATATATATATATATATATATATATATATATATATATATATAATATAATATATATATATATATATATATATATATATATATATATATATATATATATGTATGTATGCGTGCATACATACATACATACATACATACATACATACATGCATACATACATACATACATACAAACATACATACATATATATATATATGACGAACTTCCACACAGTTTCTGTGTACCAAATTCACTCAAAATACACATTGACAAAATCAGTGATAAACTGAAATTCCCATCAAAATGAAAGGTACGATTCTCATCTTCAACATTATCAAAGCTACACAGGAATTCTTTTAGCAGAAGTAACAGACCTACTCAGTGATCTCTGGCAAAAAAAAACCCAGTTCAAATAAAATTCCATCAGCAGCCTTCAAAGACGCACACCTGCAGCGCTATGCTTCCTTTAGTTCTTAACAACTCACAACTGAAACCTTCACATACTTAGCTATCTTTTATGATCTTCCATGTAGAAAATATGTTTGTTACACATATGTACACACGCATACACACCATACACGCATTTAGACACGTATATGCATGTTAATATATATATACATATATACATATATGTAACCCATCCACATGTATTTTTTTATTATTGTTTATTTTGTTCTAAATATCTTGCCTTATTTCTATGTTTTAAACACAAGAGATTTCCTATATTATCCTCAGCAATACAATATATTAGTGAATAAATTATAGCATGAGCTATACATTATCTCAAGTAATAGTTTATGTTATATATATATATATATGTGTGTGTGTGTGTGTGTGTGTGTGTGTGTGTGTGTGTGTGTGTGTGTGTGTGTGTGTGTGTGTGTGTGTATGTATGTATCCCCGAGTAAGCACATAGATGGGAAACAAAGTGGGAAAAAATAGTACTCGAATACCAGAAGTAGAGTAATATACTTTATTATTAAAGCTGCAAAGACATCACAAAAATATCACAAAAGACTGCTACTCAGAGTTTCACGTTCCCGTTCAACGGGCATTCGTGATAATATATGCATGTATGTATGTATGTATGTAGATAGGTAGGTAGGTAGGTAGGTAGGTAGGTATGTGCACGTGTGCATATGGGGGTGATGGTGGTGTGTGGCTCAGTGGTTAATGATTAGTGTATTGGACTCATGATCATAAGATTGTCATTTCGATTCCTTGACCGGGTCATGCGTAATGTTCTCGAGCAAAACACTTAATTTCACGTTGCTCCACTCCACTCACCAGGCAAAACTGAGCAGTCCTGCGACAGACCGGTGTCCCATCCAGGGGGAGAAATATATACACTGTAGAATATGGGAAGCCGGCCTTACGATTCTATGGCACGGGAATGATCTTTTATACTTCGTTTTGGTGTGTGTGTGTGTGTGTGTGTGTGTGTGTGTATGTGTGTGTGCATATATATAAAGATAGATACCTACCTACATACATACACACATACATGTATTTATTAAATATATGTACATATATTATGCATGTATTTAATATATATATATGCATGCATGCATAGATGATACTAACATTGATCATCAAAGCAGTCTATCATGGACCAGTAGCTGGATTACTACCTCCCACATTGAAGGGTATGCTTTTGCAATCCAGGAACAGGAAATATCAACCAAATACCTGATGCACAAAAGGGACAGAAATGCAGGAAAAGCAGTGAAATGTGACAACCGTGAAGTTAACACCGAAGATATCACTCACGTCATAAGCAGCTGCTCGTAAATGTCATCACGATATTATCTACCGATGAGACACGATGTTGTAGCTAGGGCACTCTATAATGAAATCCGTGGGAAGGATAATCCCGAGAACAAAGAAATAAGAACCCACAGTATGGTTGAAGCCATAAGCACTCATAATAAAAAGGAGTACTGGTAGAATGTCCCAGTGAAGACCTCAATAAAATGTAAGCACAACAGACCTGATATAATGATTTGGGATAGAGAAGAGAAACGGTGCACAGTTGTGGAAATTAGCTGCCCAGCGGATGTTAACATAAAGCTGAAGATCAGTGAAAAAGAGAACACCGATGCTGAACTATTGAGAAATCTGCAGTTACTCTATCCAGATTACAAGTTCAGGTTTATACCTGTAATTATTGGGGCCCTGGGATGTGTAACACTCTGCCTAAATATCAATCTTGAGAAATTAGGTTTCTCAAAACCAGAAAAGAGAATGCTAGTTTGAAGACTACAGATCCAATTCATCAGTGCAAGTGTAAAAATCTGTAAAACTTTCCAGAAGTTTATCATTTAAATATATATGAGCATGTCTAGATATGCAACTATATGCATGAAAATACATACAAATCTGCACACATACATACATACATACATACATACATACATACATACATACATACATACATACATACACACATACAACAATATCCTGTTCTTGATGTTGAAATTCCAATGAAGGAGTTTTGGATCTAGGTTAGAAACCGGCTCTTTCTCTATTGGCAAGAAATCTTGAAATAAAACTGAACAATAACATACATACATACAGCTTAAAAGACAAAAAACATTGACAGGCGACAAATGTAGGCTGTGCAAAATTAAAACTGATGACATCACACACGTTCTGGTAATTACGAGAGAGTCTTCTAGATGTTATCTTCCAATGTGGAATGATGAGGTGGCCAGAATAGTCTGCAACAGAATAAGAAAAAAAATGCAAGTACCAACTGACAAAGTTAACTATATTGAGACCGATGGGTCTAAGAATATTAGTTGGATTTAAAACTTAAAACAGTCACTAAGTTAAAGCATGACTGAGTAGATATTGTTGCGTGGGACCACGAGAAAACAAAATATGCTCTGTTGTAGAAATCAGCTGCCCTCTGGATACCAATCTGGTCGGAAAAATACAGGACAGTGAAAACGTCTATGGACCTTTGATAAGGAATTTTCAAATCCAACAGCCAAATACACGCTTATTTTCAAACCTATTACTGACACTCCGTCAGTTACGACGACGACGGTTCCAGTTGATCCGATCATTGGAACAGCGTGCTCATGAAATCAACGTACATGTGGCTGAACTCCACAAACACGTGTACATTTAACATAGTTCTGAAAGCGATTCAGCTGGTCATTTGAAATACAGGTACAACTCATTTTTGCCAACTAAGTGGACTGGAGCAACGTGAAATAAAGTGCCAACGCGTCGCCGGGAATTGAACTCACGACCTAACGATCGTGAGCCGGATATTCTAACCACTAAGCCACGGGCCTTCACTCATACCAATTATAATAGGAGCAATAGGATACATACCAGCCCGTCTGGAACAAAGTATGGCTGAACCTGGGATCTTAGTGGGAGTGGACGCAGATCGTTAGCTCACACGCTACATATTATCCGGATATCTGGAAAAAATAAAATCTGTAAGACCCGAAGATTTAAAAGACGATGAACAAAACAAGATGATTTCCTTCACAAACCATGTTACCAAGTGAGTGGCCGGTCGGAATTAACTTTAAATTAAAAAGAATGAGAGAAAACACACACACACACACACACACATCCGTTCATCCATCCATCCATACATACATATGTGCACGTACATACATGCTTACGTACGTACATACATACATACAAACATACATACACACATACATACATAGAAACATACGTACATACATACGTACATACGTACATACATCTGCACATATACATACATACATATTTACATACGTACCAACAAAAATACCTTGTTGTTGAAGTTGACATTCCAGTGAAGGAGCCTTGAAACTAAGTTTAGAAACCGGCTCTTTCTCCACTGGCAAGAAATCTTGAAATAAAATTGAACAATGACATACGTTCATACATACATACATACCCAAAATATATATTTGGAATATATATAATTCCGAAATTACTTATCCCCAAACTGTAAACCTAACCGTAACCTCTTCCCCACTTAACTCTTTGAGTCTTGAAGGGAAATAGAATTATGTCTGTTAGAACATGTGATAAACTATTTAGAGGTGAGGTGGGCGATCTCGATTTGCGGTTAGATATCTTTATATAGAATATTTGGGAGTTCTTCGTATTATAATCTTCTAATGAATGAAAGAACGAATGAATGAATAGATAAATTATTAGGTGACTGATAAGGTGAATTGTAGAAAAATCTTAAATTTTCTTTTCTTTTAAATTAAAGAAAGTACAAGATTAGAGATTGTGAAAAATAAAATTCCTCGCTCGCAAAATTTTATCTCAATTCCTTTAATGGCGTCCGCTTGGCTGTCTTGCTTGTTTCCATGGAGATCTATCAGCCAGGAATTATAAATAATTCTTTGCTGCCGGCTGCTATAAATGACTGTTGTTAGTTAATAATATTAGTCATCTCTAGAGAAGGTGGATTGGTAGAAAAAAAAAAAAAAATCGTTGAAAGTTGGAATTAAACGCCATGAGATATTTAATTACAGGGCTGTACATTGTATGTTCAGATCTCACCGAAGTCGATTTTATCATGGCTGGATGTATCGATAAAACGTCTAAGCAAATACTCAAGAACAAAGGGTTAATATCATGGACTTCACTCATAGTAAATTTTGGGATTTGTGTAAGAAAAGTAAGAAAAGGCGTCAGATATGCTATTTAACAAAGGACCAGTTCCTATTAATACACACACACACACACACACACACACGCACACACACATATATATATATATACTAGCTGAATTACCCGGCGTTGCCCGGGTTACGAGTGTTCTTATTCAGTAGTTCTTATTCAGATAAGTAAACAATAAATATGAAAATATTTTTTTCTTCTCATGATTATATCAAAATATCTATGTATTGAAAAAAAAAATATCCAAATTTTATGGTAATAGAATTTAGAACTGAAAATCTGTCAATCTTGAAGCATCTCAGAGTAAACAATAATCACTGGGTTATTTTTTGTTGGTGCCCAGATGAATAAATTGTTGCTGCTTCCAACTCGTGAGCAACCAGCATAGAGTTGGCCGTGAGAGAAGCGTGTAGTAGAGAGATGAAGTCCAACAACCTTGAGGGATTGACCCTGAGATTTGTTAATTGAAATAACAAAACCTAGTTTGACTGGAATCTGACACCTCTTAAATTCAAATGGAGTATCTGTAGGTATGAGAAGAAGTTTTGGAATAAAGTCATTTTCTTCTTTGTGACTATCTGTTATGATTGTTGTATGACATGGGGCTTCATGGAAGTAACAATTAAGAGAGTTCCATTACACAGGCGAGGTGGATCAAGATTCCTAAGCAACATAATGGGAACATCCAGCTTTAGTGTCAAGTTATGCGGTGGCGTTCCAGTGGGTTTAAGTGTGTAGAAATTCAACAGGGAATTGAACAGCCTGATATTGACATTCTCATTTACACTCACTTATATTAAGGTAGACACACACAGACATACATTTACGTAATGAACGTGCAAAGGCACACACTCACAGACTCATATACAACATGTGTCGCGGTGGTGGTGGTGGTGATGGTGGTGGTGGTGGTAGTGGTGGTGGTGGTGGTGGTGCTATAAAATTTCCTTTACTATGTAGTACATAACGAATGCGCAAACACACACACACTCACAGACATATACACACTCATATACAAAATGTGACGTTGTTGTCGCTGTAGTGGTATAAAATGTCCTTCACTATAGATGGCTTTTGAAAAATTATTTTCGAGAAAATGTTGCATTGTTTTAATCCAAATGAAAATAAAAAATTACATGTTGACACTCGCGGAGTCTTATCCTATTACCTTCTAAAATTTGAATTGATTTGGTGGAGATGTTTGAGAATGTATAGGGAACAGATAGACAAAGAATATCATATATATAGAAGTGACTATGTCTGCGTGTGTGTGTGTGTGTATGTATGTATGTATGTATGTATGTATATATGCATGTATGTATGTATGTATGTATGTGTATATATATATATATTATATATAATTCCTCCGAAATCCACTTTGCCTTTCGTCCTTTCGGGGTCGATAAAATAAGTACCAGTAGTATACTGGTGCCAATGTAATCGACTAGCCCCCCTCCTTGTGCCTATAGTAGAAATGATATATATATATATATGTGTGTGTGTGTGTGTGTGTGTGTGTGTGTGTGTGTGTATACTAGCTGGCGTACCCAGTAATTCCTGGCAAAGCGGAGATTATCCCTTGGTTTCGTTCTCATTATTGATTCGCTAATCCAATAACAACAATACAAAGTATGTAGTCTTTAAAGTGGTTTTTGTGCATTTACAGAAAATACCGGACTGTCTTACACAGGATCTTGTTTTAGGAATTCCCAATAAGTTATGAATGCCCACATTGTGAAGTCAGTTATGTTATAACATGAAATTAATTACCCGATAGTAAGACTTCAAATAAAGTAGCCCCAAAAAGGGCTTTAATGCGTTCCCAGAGTATATAGAACATAGGAGGAAATACTAATAAGGTATGCATACTAAAATCGTGAAGCATGTTACGTAATAACAAGCTAATCAGATATGAGATAATAACAATTCAAAGTAAATAACTCTGAAAAGGGCTTTTGTGCGTTCCCAGAGAATATTACCCTCAGCAGCACTAGTGTTGGTATATTCGTGAATAAGTCACTAACCGAAATAAGTGGATCTATTGTTTAGGAAAATACTATTTACTTGTTTAAGGGTTGTACTGGATAAATTGCGAAAATAATTCTAACAGTTCAAATACTAAGAAAAAATAAGCATACTCAATTTGATTTATACCAATTGATTTAGGAAAATGAATGGGTTATTTCCCTTGGCTATTAAAGTCTGGGCGAATGGGTTATTTCCCTTGGCTGTTAAGATAAAATATATTAGATATATATACGGATCCCTTTCAGGAGCCCTGTTATCGAATTTTTCAACAATCTGAGAATGCCATGAGATTTTCGAACATGAGTTCTACTCACGTGTCAAGTTACATCAAAATCAATACAACGATGTAGAAGTTTGTTAACAACTCCACAAACACACCCACAGACAGAATTTCCCATATAGTAGATGTGTGTGTGTGTGTGTGTGTGTGTGTGTGTGTGTGTCTGCTTTTAGAACTTTCGTCGAAATAAACATTAGCGAGAAAAACCAGAAGAACCAGCGCTTTTCGAACGAACTTCCTTGCAGTATTTGTTTTGCTGTGAGCTGCAGACACACCCCTGTTTCTCTTACCTCTTTTCAGAAACAACTTCGTCTCGCCTTGCAAAATTTCTTTTGGCGCTTCTGCTACTAATCAATAAATTTGAAATTTTCACCTATAATTTTCTTTGATTTTCTAAATTGAGTTTCATTTCGATAAAAAAATGAAAAAAATTGGCTGACGTCATTGAATTGCATTTTATTAATTCTATAAATTTTTATTCTTTTATTCTCTTATCCTTTTACAGCGTCTTTTTACCGAGTTAGATCTTGATAATGATCACGTGATCTCTCGTAAAGAATTCGAAGAAGCTATGAAAAAGATTCCTGACAAGAAAGTCAAGTAAGTCGATCATTTGTTTTTGTTGCTGTCGTCGTTGTTGTTATTGTTGTTGTTGTTGCTGCTGCTGATGATGTGTTGTTGTTGTTGTTGTTGTTAGTGGTGGTGGTGCTGGCTCTTGGTCAGCTCTGATATATTACGGTATTTCACTCAAACCGAGAATCACAACACACTTTCCGACAACCATCGGTTTATGGTAGAAGGCAGTGTGGCAGCCTGTGCATATTATATTCTCTCTACATTATCCCACCTGCTTCTGTATCTGTTGTTGGTGGTGGATGTATATGAGGTGTGCATCCTACTGTAGCGTTTATTTATTATTTTAGCGGGAGTATTGTACTTCTTGTGTTTGATGAACCGAGAGGGAAGCACTGTGCTGTAGTTGTGCATGACATGTTGTAAATGTATCTGGGTGGTTCTTTCTTTCTGTGTGTGTATGTGTGTGTGTAGTGGCAGTGAAGGTAAAAGAAGTACTGTAGTTACAAAATGTGCCTCTAGCATATCCAGGTAGTCTTTTAGGTCCTGCGCAGTTAACACTGAGGACGCCATTACCTCATCGCAGCTACGCTGGGCGGAACATGTTTGTAGGATAGAGGGCGGCAGGCTCTCAAAGACAGTTTTCTGCGCTGAACTGCGTCAGGATAAGAGGAACCGTGGTGGCTAGAAGTTGCGATACAGAGATGTGCTGAAGAGACAGATAATGAACTCTGGTATCTTCTCAGAAACCTGAGAAGAAATGGCCCTGTGGATGGTGAATGGCACCAATCGCTGAAGCTTGTAATTCCATCCATTGAAGAGAAACAACAGAGAATACGAAAGAGTATATGGGAGGTATTTTAGATGGTCGTGGTCTCATGTAGTGAAACCATCAAATAACGACTCCGTTCAGAAAGCTGTAGCTTTTAAATGCCCTTTACTCCAGGTGACAAATATATACAAATTGAATGAATCATGAAAGGTATCTACAAGTGAAAGGCCATGTTCAGCTTCTGTGTATCCTACGTCATAACTGCTCAACGTCTATAAGCTGTTGCGTGCCTTATGCAAGAGCTAATGAGGTCATGTCCTCGCACGCTGCTGTCGCGATGACAAAGAGGAAGGACTAAGTGCCGGAACCTCAGAGTTACATGCTGTGCCACCTAGTGGTGAGCTATTTAGACAGCTACCGTCAGAGGAGGTAACTGCGCCTATAGCATCATTTCCGTATTGCGTCAAGGAGCTTCATCTGCAGCAGATATCATCGCTGCTACAGATAAAGTGCAGGCCATGTAGCCCACATCTGAGCCTGCCAGAGATGATTACTGAACAAAAACAGTCAATGTCGACCTACGACGACACCCAACGACAACGATGGGAACTAAAAATTGTCAGTCCGCCATGTCATGCAAGGTGTTTGATATTATTCTTTGTTGTTTATTGTTTTCTATGCTTTACTTGCGTGGCCATACTGGGACACTGCCTTGAATAGTTTAGTCGAATAACTCAATCCCAGAGACCAAGAGACAGAGACTTGGCTTCTGTGTATGTGTTCAGATTGTTTATATTGTTGAAAAGATCTGTAATCTTCAGATTGCTGATAAGAAGGGCGACATAAGATTTTATAGCTGCTGCCTTATGTTTATTATTCTAAGTTTAGAACCAGAAACCTTGATTACTGATGCACCGTTGAAGTAAATGTGAAGCTGTGTCAGAAGAATGAGTGTCATGCCAACTGTAGCAATCCAGCATCTCTCCTTAACAGCAGCCACGATATGCTTCTGGCAATGATATCACATAATTAGTGATGGCTGTTACACGGAGTAATTTCACGACCTTTTGACAGATTTTATATTGAATCTTTGCTGAGAGCGCCAGCATCTTGGTTTTCTAATTTCACTTGTGGTACGGCTTTGTTCACACGAACGTAGCAGCGAACACTTAGGAACGTTATGTGAACGACAATTTTTCAGCCAGTTAAATCATTTTATTTTGCTGTGTTTGTTAGTCTCAGAAGCTTCACTTGGAGCCTTACAGAAAAATATAGCTGTGGTTTTCGTGGATAAATAGCGATTGTCGTAATGTCGGCCAACTTCTTGCTAGTCGGTCAGAAGAAAAGAGAACCCAATGCCTGTAGATGATGCCCTTGCTGGCAAAAAATGGGATCACCATGTTTTCGCTTTCGCCCATTTCAACACAAAACTTTATTACATAGCGAGTTTTCAAATTGTCTTCGCGGTTCGACTGCATTTTGCAAACTAGTCAGCTGTGAAGCAGTACTTAGAGGGGGTATGTTCAAAGTGCTGTTATAGTCGGATCCTTCAATCTGGAATAAAAAAAAAATCGGCAGATCAGCTTATTAGATGTATAGTAATTGTATATTAAAATTATAATAGTTTAGGACAGTCATAACTGCTTCTAAGAAAGTCTCAAAGTTTTGAGAATGCACCTCGTACGAACTTATGTATGTATGTATGTATGTATGTATGTATGTATGTATGCATATATGTGTGTATGTGTGTATGTATGTATGTGTGAAGTCGCATGGCTCAGTGGATAGAGCGGCGAGCTTACGATCGTGAGGTTGTGAGTTCGAATCCCGAACCGGGCTGCGTGTTGTGTTCTTGGGCAAGACACTTAATTTCACGTTGCTCCAGTTCACTCAGCTGTAGAAATGAGTTGCGATGTCACTGGTGCCAAGCTGTATCGGCCTTTGTCTTTCCCTTGGATAACACTGGTGGCGTGGAGAAGGGTGGCTCGTATGCATGGGCGACTGCTGGTCTTCCATAAACAACCTTGCCCGGACTTGTGCCTGAGACGGTAACTTTCTAGGTGCAATCCCATGGTCAGTCATGACCGAAGGGGGTCTCAGCTCATGTATGTCATTGTTCAGTTTTATTTCAAGATTTCTTGCCAATAGAGAAAGAGCTGGTTTCTAACCTAGATCCAAGGCTCCTTTATTGGAATTTCAACATCAACAACAGGGTAATTTTGTTCGTGTGTATGTATGTATGTATGTATGTATGTATGTATGTATGTATGTATGTATGCATATGTGCAGATTTGTATGTTTTGCTTTATATATGTATTCCCACGCATATAGTTGCATATCTTGACATGCTGATATATATTTAAATGATAAACTTCTGGAAAGTTTTACAGATTTTTACAGTTCCAGTGATGGATTGGATCTTTAGTCTTCGAATTAGCTTTCTCCTTTCTGGTTTTGGGAAGCCTAATTTCTCAAGATTGGTATTTAGGCAGTGTTTTACATATCCCAGGACCCCAATAATTACAGCTATAAACCTGTATGTATGCATATATATATATGTATGTATGTAATATAATTTGCATATATATATATATATATATATATATATATATATATATATATATATATATATATATATATATATATATAATAGCAGCCTAAATCTGAAGAACTATCAAATATTTTATTATTAAAAAGAAGCCTAGCATTGGATGAAATAAGAAAAATGTAAACACATTTCTATGCTTCTGATGTGGAGATAAAGAGGACGGTGAGTCTCCTGTTTGACTGTTTCACAATTTGCTGATTTCTTTCTAAGGAAGGCGTACATACTTTCCTTCCCCAACTATCAGCAAAAATATCTTAAACTTCCATAGAACGCAATTATCAATTCGGCAAGTACATTAGTGGATAGCCTAATTTGCATATTTGTATTTTTCGATAGTTTGTCATTGACGAAGCAATATGTATTTTATATATTATAACACGCATGCATCAGAAGAAATAAAATAAACTGGCGCAGGCATCGCTGTGTAGTAAAGGAGCTCATTTTGCAACTACGTGCCACTGCCCATCAAATCTCATTAGTGTATTTGGTTGACGGAAATTGTGCGAAAACCCGTCATATATGCGTGTGTGTGTGTGTGTGGAAACGTGTGTTTTTGTATTTGCTCCTTCAAACGACTGACAGCCGGTGTTGGTTTGTTTGCATTACCACTTAGCGGTTCAGCACTTAAAAAATAAGAACTGGGTTGATTTGTTCGACTAAAGCTTTCTTGGCCGCGCCTTGATATAGCTGCAGTCCAATGATTAAAACAAGTAAAAGATAAAAGGAAAAAAAATTACAAAATCTAACTACGGATGATGCTTTTGATGTGCGGAAAAAAAAAAAAGAGTGGGGAGTCTCAGGACGGACCGTTTCAGATTTATTGACCGCTCCTCAGAGAAGACGTACCCAGTTTCCTTTCCTAACCAAAATCTTAGATTCCTAAGTTCTTATAAATTAGGTTAACACATTCAAGTAGTCGTAAATTAGGCTAGCATATTCGCTCAATAGATCCTACACAAGTCATATAGACTCATAGGTCCGGTTTCCAGGTTTCCGTAGCGTATATATTTCCCACCTGGACAAGACGCCAGTCCGTCGCAAGATTACTTCCTTTTGTCAGCTGAGTGAACTGGAGCAACGAGAAAAGAAATGTTTTGCTCAAGAACACAACGCGTCGCCCTGTCCAGGAACTGAAACCACAATATTACGATTATGAGGCCAACAATCCTAACCACTAAGCCACACGCCTCTTCACATTTGTGTAATAGCTTCTGTGACGCTGAACGGAGATGGAAACCGCGTATATCTTCTCCGAGATGACTATTATATGCACCTTTGTTGCGTATAACGGATTTTTATTCAGCCGAGCGGCTATTTGCAACACCAGCTATTGCTCATTCACTGTTTTCATATATCAAAAGCGACAGATGGCGTCTTAGCATGAAGTTGGTTATGAATACATGCTACTGACAACAGCCAGAGAGGCAGAAATGTGCATCTACATACTTACCAAGTGTTGCTGGACAATATTCGTCTGCTTCCGTTATATATTGTGTTTTTAAACACACCACGTCCATAAGAGATATTATCTCCAGACGAATACTACAGTAAATTTATTTTTTCGCGATGCATTTACATTAAGTATGATGTACAGACGGCTGCTTTAATCTAATATCGATTCTGTTGCCTATATATATATATATATATATATATATATATATATATATATATATACATTTGTGTGTATGTGGTGCGTGTGCATGCGCGCGTGTGTGTGCACGTATGTGTGTACACGTGTGTGTGTACGTGTTTATATACATGTGTATACACGTGTCTGTCTGTCTGTATGTATGTATGTATGCATGCATGCGTGTGTGTACGAATATATTGATTTTCATTTCCATCAAAGAATTTCTGCAATTGTCTTTCTCTTCTTTTTCTTCTTACAGAGAAATGGGTATGCGTAAGATGTTCAATGCCATCGATAAAGATTCTAGTGGTTTTCTCACGATGAAAGAATTAAACAAAGCTATCCAGGATATTTCTTTGGATGTCGACACAGAAAAGATCAGTAAAATACTCATACACCAGTGCCAAACTGCAGAGAAAATTGACTATGAGAAGTTTCTGGAGCTGTATGTAAATCAATAATAACTGTTTTACGGAAACAGTGACTGGAGTTCACTACGAGCATCTACACGGCGTCACTATTTTATTACATTTCTCGGTTATGAATTTTAAAAACTGTTAATTAAACAAACACATCTCTACAATTTCTTATGTTTTGTATCATTATTTATGATTTACTCTTGATTCAACCATAATAATATGCTTGTAACATTTAATAAATACATTTTCTGTAAACTTTTCAGCAACGTTGTGTACCAAATCCTGCAAATCCTGTAAATCTATCGCATGAGTTACCTCCCTTACATAGCTTCCCACCAGTGGAAGTTGAAATATTTGTCTGTCAGCTAAATTCGTTCGTGTTAAATTTATAAAACGCTAAACAGAAGTTGTAGATAAATAATAAATAAATGAATATAATAAATAAAACTATTTAATAAAATTATTTTTCGTGTTAATTCGAATAACTTTGAAAAAGTAACGAGAGAAAAAAAAAGAAAGAAAATGAATGAATTTATCTGACAACGGAATGTTTGAAAAATGTTCCCTGTGATATCTAGTTAGATTTCTAATATTAATAATATATCTAAGTCGGCGAGCTGACAGAATCGTTAGCACGCCGGGGGAAAATGCTTAACATCATTTCGTCTGTCTCCATATTCTAAGTTCAAATTCCGCCGATATTGACTTTGCCTTTCATCCTCTCGGGGTCGATAAAATAAGTACGAGTTGAACGTTGGAGTCGACTCCCTCCCCCAAAATTGCTGGCTTGTGCCAAAATTTGAAATCAATGTTAATAATAAGCATAATAATTCAGAAATCCATTCTAATGACTTTTAAATATTACTTCCAGAATATGCCACTCTGTCTTCTATCCATTTGTATCTTATTTGCTAATCTAATTCTCTTTCACATTTGCTACAATACACTTAAATTCTTTGAAATCATTACCTGACAATTAGCCGGAAGAAACGTCTGTACAAAAGACAATAATCAACATTTCTTTCTGATGTAATGAATATATTACAGAAATCCTTCGCCATATCGCGGTTCACCTATCGCGGTTTATTATTTAAGTTTACGTCGATTCCTTCTTGGTGTTGTTTTGCATTTATAATAAAATAAACATAAACAAATTATAATATATATATATATATATATATATATATATATATATATATATATGTTAATTCTCTAAATGAAGTATTAACAGTAACTGCACGATAAAGTGTAGTATATTGCCACTTAAGTGTGGCTGACCCCTAGGGGTGGATGTTACTGTTGCTTTTAGCCCCAGGAGGACATCTCCTCCTGGGGCTAAAAGCAACAGTAACATCCACCCCTAGGGGTCAGCCACACTTAAGTGGCAATATACTACACTATATATATATATATATATATATATATATATATATATACAGTACAGTACTGTTTCTACTTCGCGGATTGTCACCTATCGCGGGGGGGTTGGAACGTAACACTCGCGATAGTCGAGGGATTATTGTATATTCTCGGATATAAATTAATATTTAAGTTCATGAGAGCAGAGACCTGGAAGAATTGTTACCGCACTGGGCAAAATGATTAGCGGCATTTCGTCTGAGTTCATATTCTGCCGAGGTTCAATTACATTCCTGGGGGGGGGGGGGCGATAAAATAAGTACTATTTGAGCACTGGGTTCGATTTAATCCACTTGGCCCCTTGATCGCAACTGCTAGCCTTGTGCTAAAATTTGAAACCAATATTTAAGTTCTTTACTTAAGTTTGTGCTTAACACCACCACCAACAACAACAGCAATAAAACCTCTACCACCATCATCACTAACACCACCAACAAGAACAATATGCCACAACCGCAGCCGCAGCAGCAGCAATGACAAAAGTAAAAAAAAAATAAATAAAAAAACTTCTATTACCACCCCCTCTACCAACACCAACGCCGCCGCCGTCACCACCTCCCACAACAACAACAACAACAACAACAATCATGACAACAATAAAAAACATCCACACCCACTGCACCAGTAACAACATCAGTCACAACCACAGCAATTACAGCAGCAGCCGCACCACTACCACCACCATCACCACCACTACCATCACGATCACATCACCACCGTCACCACCACCACCACCACACCATCACCACAACCGCCACCACACTACTATCACCATCACCAGCACCAGCACCAGCACCACCACCACACCACCACCACTACCATCACGATCACCATCACCACCGTCACCACCACACCACCACCACCATCACCACCACCACCACCATCACCACCACTACCATCACCACCACCACCATCACCACCACTACCACTACCATCACCACCACCACCACCACCACCACCACCTCCACCACCATTACCATCACTACCACCACCATCACCACCACCAGCACCACCACCACCATCACCACCACCACTACCACTACCATCACCACCACCATCACCAGCACCACCACCAGCACCACCACCACTACCATCACGATCACGATCACCACCGTCACCACCACACCACCACCATCACCACCACTACCATCACCATCACCATCACCATCACCATCACCACTACCATCACGATCACCATCACCACCACCACCACTACCACCACCACCATCAGCTACAGCAGCAACAACGATAGTAATAGCAATATCGGCAAAAACAACAACAGTAATACCTCTACCGCCATCACCTCCGACAATAAGAAATATTTAGGGTTGCAACGCTATTTTGTCGGTCACCTAATTATAATAATTATTGTCTAACATTAACGCAACACTGCCAATTGCGAGAGAATAATATAAACGATTTAATCATTTACTTGATTTTTTTGTGCTGTAAACCATTTACCATTTCTGTGGTGCCCCGCTTCCCTTGATGTCATAAGCACGTACTTATTTTGCTTAATGGTTAATCCAGCAGATTAATAAGCCGAATCGGCTTAGTTGATTAAATGGACGCCAGTATCGCAGTTTTGCGATTAATGTCTCATAGAAGTTTTTTTGTTTTTTTTTCATAGGTTATGTGTGTGAAAACACATTGCGCTGGCCTTTCAATGATGGCATCGGACTGTCAAACATACGTTTCTACGTGATTATGTGTCATCAATGGCAGATTCAGCTTCAGCCATTCACCACGTATTCAGAGTCGAACTCGATGAGTTTTTACACAAATAGTCTATGAGGGGAATATCATCTCCATGACATTAACCGCAATGAACGTCTCTTAACGTTTGAGTGTATATGAATGTGTGAATATAAATGCACACAGCTTTATTTCTATTGTCACTGCTTAATACGCTTATAATTAATTCCCGCTTGACAAAGCTTTGCACACCCTAACAAGTATATTTTCCCCCTGCATACTGTATAGGAACGGTAGTTTCCACTGGGCTGTGAACGATAAAAGCTATCTGTCACTGATGATGCACAATCATACTGAAACACGCGCCTGGCAGTCTGATGACAATATTCAGAGCCCGACTTTATCAACTTTAATCCTCCTGTCTTGTAAGAGTTAAAACACATTGAGCAATGTAATCCAAGATCACTATGCCTAATAAACGAAAATAAAGACGGCATGGCCATGGCTAAAATACTTTTGATAATAGACGTGGTCGATCAAGACTGACCTAGAGTGAGACACTATAACATCAAAGGATATTGTTTATAGTTTTGTAGCAAGATCCGAAACCGAATCGACGAATTGCCAAGTTAAAATCACGGTTTAGTAACAGCTTTTTCATGTGAGCGGCCGAGATATGGACCAATCAGCAGCCAGACATGTAATAGATCATTCTTGAAGACTCCAGAATATTCTCTTCACAAGGCTTGTAAATAGGCATATTTTTAGCGCCAGCTTCGCAGAGTGTCGAAGACGATCGCGTGAAATGCGTCTCCACTCTCACCAGACCATGTTGCGCAAGAACCGACAAATCTACTTCTTACTTCAGTGTGTGGCGGCCCGCAGCTAAGCTAATCACATACTAATTTTGCTGGTTTTAATAGTCGTTGTCATGGCTCTTACTCGACCTGGATATACCACTACAGTTTACCGACATGAAACTAGTGTTTAATTTTCCCGTCTTGGCAGTTTAATTACATAACCTTTTAAATCAATTATTTGTAAGAACTGCATAATATTCTTTCCAGTGTGTAAACTTTGATGGTGGAATTTCTAATACATGACCAACATGATGAACATTATTTATGCGGTAAATTAAGAGTCTGTGAATTGTTCACAGGTGTTGTACATTCAGTATACGCAGTATGATTTCAACTCAACTATCAACACCTCATACCTTTCGTCTTTTGTCTATTGTGGAAACCGTCTATATCTTCGTAACAATTTCCTCAATGAACACTGTCGAATTTAGCCACAATAAAATAAAATAAAAGTTTACTCCTCAACTTAAATGGAACTCGGAACTATGAGATACGAAGCAGCAGACACTGTTGCGTAGGAAGTGAGAAAGAGAAAGAAAGAAAAATCTTAATAAAAGCTATACAAAGAAAACGTTGCGGAAGATGTCTGCTTTGTTGTTTTGCTTATTGTGATAGGAATGGAACCGGCTGACAAGTTGGCAAATGATGAGTTCGTACACTGCAAGCCAAATCGACTTAATTAGATTCTTAGTCTAAAATGTCAGCTTGAGCTGGGCAAAATAGATTCGTTACAGTTGAACAAGAAACAAGACAAACAGGCAAATAAATGAGCAAATGAATAAAAGAAAAAAAAAATAATGAATAAATGAAATAAACAAAATAACAAAAATTCCGTTACAATGCATATTCTAAAAGTAGTCAAAACGTGCGGTAAAAGAAAAACTTTGGCAGAGTAAAATAGTGTAAACATATATATATATATCTGGTGAGAAAGACGAAGGAAGAGGTAAATCTGGAACTGAAATGCACGCATATATGTATATGTGTGTGTGTGTGTGTGTGTGTGTGTGTGTGTGTGTGTGTGTGTGTGTGTGTGTGTAAGGCGCAAGCGTAGCTGTGTGGCAAGAGGTTTGCTCCCCAACCACATGGTTCCGGGTTCAGTACCACTGCGTGGCAGCTTGGGCAAGTGTCGTTTACTATAGCCTCGGGCCGACCAAAACCTTGTGAGTGGATTTGGCAGAGGGGAAACTGAAAGAAATCGGTTGTGTGTGCGTGTGTGTGTATGTGTATGTATGTATGTATGTGTGTTTGTCCTCCGCCACCACTTGGCAACCAGTGTTGGTGTGTTTACGTCCTCGTATCTAAGCGGTTCGGCAAAAAACCGATAAAATAAGCACCGGGCTTTAAAAAAGATAGGAACTGGGGGCGATTCATTTGGCGAAAAGTTTTTGAAGACGGTGCCCCAACATGACCGCAGTTTAATGACTGAAACAGGTAAATAAAAAGATTATATATATATATATATATATATAAGAGGGATGACCACTAAGTGGACATCCCTTTTGCTAGAAGACCACCTACGGTCTGGCCACTAAGAAAAGAGTGTTCTCAAGAAATTTCAGCAAACACCAGAACGTAAGTGAGCAAGAGAAATGAAAGGTACAAAATATAAAGAATTAACCATAGACCGGTTTCGTTGTTAACTTAGTGGTCATCCCTCTTATATGTATGTAATATAAATTTTCTGAATCTTCAGATTTTTCAATTTGCTAGGCCACTGGTTTTAAATTGATATTAATCAAATTAATATTCAATTTTTCACCCTTATTACTTAAATTTAAATTACTATGTTCTCTAACCGGGAAAATTCACTGCAGACAATAATTTTCTGCAGACTTATTTCCGATATTTGGCGCGCCATAACGAAGACTTTTGAAATATAACCCCAAATGTAATTGGTAGAATTATATACATGTTCATTCTCATGAGGACGTCTCGTGTATAGTTCTGCAAATTATATTGCAAAGGACGATCATACTGAAGAGTTGCAGACAATTACGTAAGTAATTACGTAAGTAGTTAACAACGAAACCGGTCTATGATTAATTCTTTATATTTTGTATCTTTTCATTTGTCTTTGCTGAATTTTTTTGAGAACAATCTTTTCTTAGTGGCCAGACCGTAGGTGGTCTTCTTCTAGCCATTATAGGTCTATTTTTTTATCCTGGTTTATCGAGAGCTTATCAAGTATTTCAAGCCGTAGTGCTTATCAAATATTTCACCTGGATCCTTAATCACTATTTTTTTTCTTTCATTTATTTATCTATATATAGTTAGCATTAGGTGACTGAGGGAGTTTGATGTTGCTACCATCGTTTGCATTTCCTGCCGTGGTAGTGAAATAAGCTCATTAGGGACTCTTGACAGTAGGGATTCCATCTGTTTTGTAGACATCTACATCCACCGCATGTAAGTCTCTCAAGTCTTTCGGAAGGTTATTGAAGAACCATGGGACCTTGAATCCTGTGTTATTTCAGTATGATGTCCATTATTTGGATGAAAAACGTAGGACTTTTGCAATGGTGCTTTGTTTTGGTGTTTGTATAACTTTCAGTCCGTACCTATCAGGCACGCAGTGACCGACAACAGAATGTTATAGTCGAGTCTACTGTGTGTCTTGCGAATGAAAGTGTAAGGGAGCCGTGGCCATTTGCGTGGTGCTCGCGTTTTATTGGTTAATTTTCAATCATCATCAACCAATGAGCGATAGTTTGGCATGTCGCTCTCTTCGACAATTTTATCTTAATCATTTTCGCCTTCTCTTCGTTGCATGCTATGTTGTTTCAGATTTTGCTAATGATTTTCTAAAAATTAATATTATCAATATTTTAAAAAATATATTTCTTTATAGTACAGCTTATAACATGCTATCTGCTGTTCAGTATCTCTCTGTATAATGATAAACAAATACGACAATTATGGATTTCATTGTACAATTTTTAATATTGTGACAGTCACACTATTTCAATTGGTCGACGTCTGGGTGTCAGTGTATTAAAGGCTGCCACACCATTAGGAGAAATACGGTACCTATATAAAATATTACAAGCGTTGCCTTAAAAAATACGAAAATAGAATTGAAAAATGCGCACGCTCAAAAGGGTTACAAACTGTCATAATAAATCTTTAAAAGCATGGAGCTAACATTGTCGCTCAAAAAATATTGGAAGCATTATATGTTGTACATTCTGTGACATCCTTTTATCACAAGAAGTTTGTTTAGTTCGTCGAAATTAAGTTATATTAAAAATTAATTAAGTTAAATTATCGTATACTCAGTTTTAACAAAACAATTGTGTACAAATACTAATATCGTCTTTACGCAATAATTCTATGTATGAATGATAATTTTTATAAATTTACAAGTAATCAACCAAAAATAATTTAGTAATAATTTGTTTAATTCGCATAACTATTCCATTAATATGTATATCACTTTGCTTATAATTATCGCTTATAATTATTTCGGTTTTGTACTTTCGCTGTTAAATAGATTCGACTTCATCATAAATCCAGTTTTTTTTGTTTTTTTTTTTTGTTTTTTTTTTCTATCATGGTAATTTAAGGCAGCGAGCTGGCAGAAATGTTAGCATGCCGGACGAAATGCTAGTCGGTATTTCGTTTGCCTTTTACGGTCTGAGTTCAAATTCTGCCGAGGTCGACTTTGCCTTTCATCCTTTCGGGGTCGATAAATTAAGTACCAATTGCATTCCGAGGCCGATCTAATTGACTGGCCCCCTTCCCCAAAATTTTGGACCTTGTACCTAGAGTAGAAAAGATTGTCATGGTAATTTGCATGCAGTGTGAAATATGTTTTGTTTTTTTTTATATACTTTGGTATGAAAAGTATTATAATGAATTTACTTATTCGAAGTTAAAGATCATATTTTGTACATTTTCAAATGTTTATATTAAGAACTCGGCTTAATAATTATCGTGACATCGTAATTCACACATGGGTCTCTTTTCGTTTTAAAATGCCACAGAATGTACAACCTATAGAGATTCCAATATTTTTGAGTAACGACGCTAGCCCCCTACATTTTAAGGTTTATTATGACATTCTGTAACCCCTTTGAGCGAGCACATTTATCATTTCTTACAAAATATGTACCCTACAAAAAGTTTTGAGTAATCCTTCAGCTTAATGTCAAATACTTTTTATTCGACATTATATCACATACACGCACGTACCTATTTATGTATATATGTATCATATACAAAACGATATTATTTTCTAATTGCACCTATCTTTAGCTTTTCTGCCAATTAGCCAATATAATTTGTTTCTTAGACGTGTAGCTGAGCTTGATTGCATTATTAACTTATTTCAATTACAACCCTCCCACACACACACATTCTGCTATCATTTTCAACTGCTGTCGTGTTGATACAAGAACCTTCACGGAGAACAGAATCCGTCTCCCTTCTCCGGTGTCTGACTGTTGCTGTTTCCATTCACTTGCGTCATTAATGACGCAGAAAAAGGCGTAGTAATCATCCAGCCATACGTTACCGCAGGTAATAAACCAGAAGCCTTGTGACTTCGTAAGGCGGCTCAGAGGACGACAACACTGAATCAAAAATTACGGGAAACGTATGCTACACTAGTGCGTGACTCGTTGTTTTATGTCCTGAATGCGTAATACGTTGTTTCATTGAAATGATGTGAAAGAAAGTAAAACAATATTGAAATAAAAGAAACATTTGATTGATCAAAATGCATATCAGATTTTAGCCATTTTTATTTCTATAAACAACTTTACATAGAACAAACCACAAACAGGAAATTTTGACAAAAAAAAAAATCGAAGGAAATACAGAGTTAATTATAATGAACTGCACGTTATTCGTGTCAGTTTTTAGTACATCAATAACTCATTGTAGGGGGGGGGGAATATCATTAACTGGTATCAATCTTCGTACTTCTTCGAGTTGTTGTACAATGTACTCTCGTTCCACGCAGCAGTTGCGGGCTAGAAAGGGCCTCGTGTCAGGCCTCGCACCAGATGGCTGGACCTGGTTGGGGAGGATTTTCAGAGGCTCGGCGTCACTTTCGAGGATGCAGGGGGGATGGCACGGGACCGCCAGCAATGGAGAGCGCTGGTGGATCTGGTTGGTTCTACGCATGATGACGGCTCTAGGAAATGACCCCATCACTACCTGGAATCGAACTCGGAATCTTGGGGTTAGTAGCCCGCGCTCTTAACCACTACGGCATATGGCGTAGTGGTTAAAAGCGCGGGATACTAACCCCAAGATTCTGAGTTCGATTCCAAGCAGTGACCTGGATAATAATAATAATAATAATAATAATAATAATAATAACAACAACAACAACATCGAAAAATACCTTAGGAATGGCGAACCCAGGTTCGAAATTTCCCCAAGATACCTGATGAAGGCTGGAGGGTATATCAGCCGAAACGTTGTGTTAACAACAAACAAGATGAGGACAAATATCCGTCAATTGTAAATAATGTAAATAATGTACATAATTCCTCATCTCTTAAATATAGAACTGTTCAGACATTTAGATTAGAACTGATTTGTCTTGAAACATGATAAAATATTTCTCACTTAAGCATAACGGATATCTAAATGTCAATGCATTGAACCATATGACCGTTCTGGACCTAGTTTTACGAGATTTCCTGGGGATATTTTTTTAGTTCTCACATAAAGGATTTACTCTAAGGACTCGATACTCCTAAAGACATCTTTGTAGTTAGTGAGGCCGCATTGGAGGTCACTTCATCAACTGTTAACGAGGAGACTCGCCTATCTATATTATGAATTACATTCTTAAAATGTGCGGAATTTGAACTCAGAACGTAGCGGCAGACGAAATACCGCTAAGCATTTTGCCCGGCGTGCTGACGTTTCTGCCAGCTCGCCACCTTAATTTTGACCGGCCACTCACTTGGTAACATGGTTTGTGAAGGAAATCATCTTGTTTTGTTCATCGTCTTTTAAATCTTCGGGTCTTACAGATTTTATTTTCCCCAGATATCCGGATAATATGTAGCGTGTGAGCTAAGGATCTGCGTTCACTCCCCCAAGATCCCAGGTTCAGCCATACTTTGTTCCAGACGGGTTGGTATGTATCCTATTGCTCCTATTATAATTGGTATGAGCGAAGGCCCGTGGTTTAGTGGTTGGGATATTTGGCTCACGATCGTAAGGTCGTGAGTTCAATTCCTGGCGACATGTTGTGTTCTTGAGCAAGACACTTTATTTCACGTTGCTCCAGTCCACTCAGCTGGAAAAATTAGTTGTACCTGTATTTGAAAGGGCCGCCCTTATCACATTCTGTGTTACGTTGTATCTCTTTGAGAACAATGTTAAGGGTCCGCGTGTCTGTGGAGTGCTCAGCCACTTGCACATTAATTTCATAAGCAGGCTGTTCTGTTGATCGGATCAACTGGAAACCTCGTCGTCGTAATCGACAGAGTGCTAGGATGTGTGTGTGTGTGTATCTGTGCATGTGTGTGTAGTGGGTGTGCATATATGTATTCATGTATGTATGTATGTATGTATGGGGTTAAGATGTTTTACACGAGTAAATTTATATTAAAAAACAAATAACAGAAAATACCTTTGAGATATTTATATAATGAATAAAAACTGGAAAACATTTACATTTTTATCACAATATGCTTCCGGTTTCAATCGTTTAAAAAGATGACGTAGCCATGCTCAAATAAAAGGTAAAATAAATTGAAATGAATTAAATTAAATTAACCTTTAGTGTTTCTTTCCCTTCTGTTTTTTCGCTGAGCTATGATGGTCTCAGTAGCCACAGGAGTGGCTGTCAATAGTAGCAGCAACAGTGATTGTTCACAGCAATGTCAGTTGCTATAACTATTAGCCTCAGTTGTCGTCTCTGCCACAGTTATTTAGAAGTGATTGATATTTGGCTGTGAAAATTGTTTCTTCGTTGATGCGTTGTGTTGAGTTGTGTAATCGCTAAATTGATATAAGGAAAAAATCATAAAACTTAGTTGATTCTTGCTTGCAAAGGTGTCTACATAGTCAATGACTTCTATTAGATTGTATTCCTGTATTGTAATTTATGATCTACGTAGAGTCATGCGTTGTCTTAAGATAAACCGGATCCTCCGGTTTGTCCTACGTAATTTTCTCCACGTCCTGAGCATGTAACTGCGTAGATTGGATGCACAGGTGAAGTCATTTTTTTTTTGTGAAAAGTTGTCCCTGTTTGGAACGGATCTTTGTACATACATACATACATACATACATACATACATACATACATACATACCCTGTTACTACTGTTTAAATTCCTGTCTAAATTCCAACCAGAGAAACATGTATGTTTGTACGTGAGTACGCATGTTATGTATGTATGTATGTATGTATGTATGTATGGCTTGAGATTTAAGTTCTTAATGGAGTTCAAGCCGACTGCTAACAAAGTGACAAGACTTTTTGAGTCAAGAAATTCCCGGGGTTTGTAAATATGTGGGCGAGTTAGTGTGTGCATACATGTAGGAGTATGCACCTGCACTTATGTCTGAGCAAATAAAAAACAGCAATACAACGAGATAGCCATGAACAATGAATTTCAAGCCACGACATTCAAGTCCTCAAGCACATATGACATAATCACGTGAAGCAATTGATTATAAACTGCAGACGACTCATCAAAACAACAGACGTGTTTTGCAAACGTTTGTTTCATTGGCAATGACTTTCGATGAATATAATGCATGAGAACGCAACTGGTACAATGGGCTGCATACGGCCTACATAATAGTTGTTGAAAAATAAAAGAAAAAGAAAAAAAGAATGAACAGGCGATGAACGAAGAAAATTATATTGATCTTTTCAATTCCCGATGTACATACTGGAGTTGGACAAAATTATGGTAACACAACTTTTATTTACCCTTTTTTTTTCTGTTGGCGATATGACAAATTCAAAACTATTCTAGTCTGTATATATAAGTTCGTATGCATTGTGTATGCCGTGTATTCTGTAATTATAATTGTTTTCTTTTTCTTCATTTTTTTTTTTTGCAGATATTTATATTAAAGTTAAAATATGTGACGTCCGTGCGTACATGCGTGCACAGGCTCATGTGTTTGTGTGTAATTCTACATATACATAGATATATACCTCTGTGTGTGTGTGTGTGTGTGTGTGTGTGTGTGTGTGTGTGTGTGTGTGTGTGTGTGTGTGTGTGTGTGTGTGTGACGAAAGAAGTTTGACAAGTAAACTAAAATAATAATAATAATAATAATGATAATAATAATAATAATGATAATAATAATAATAATAATAATAATAATAATAATAATAATGAATCGAAGATCAGATAAACAGTGCGGTGTTATTATCGGCAAAATGACCGTCCCAAAATATATCTGTTTCAACAAACGATTTCACATCAAGAATCTTGCAAAACGAATACACACACACACACACTCACACACACACATGTATGAAAAGGAATGTCATTATCAAACGACGAGAGAATATTTACTTTCTTAAAAATGGCACAATATAACGGTAATCCGGTTCAATTGTCTGGACATACCCAGTTCAGTTCCCCTTTGTATTCCGGACAGATGACCGTATAACCAGCTAGGCAGTAGACTAGCTATTCTGGGATTCCTGCGCCGTGACAGTTAATGGGGCTACTGTAATCGGGTATAAAGAATGCAGTGGAGAGGTTGGGGAACCTGTGTTGAAGATGTGGAAGGTATTAGGGAGAGATAGAGAGGAGAGATGCGATTTACATCGAGTGACGGACCTCATCTTACGTCGGGGTTTTAGTCGGTTTTATAGTGTTTAAAAAACTTTTATATCAATCACTATACTTAATCTGCAATGTTTGCAGTCGTGTATGCTTGTCAAGAGCAGGGCTCATTAGCCACCAACGGAGCCGCAAATGCAACATATAAGTTAGTCATAGAGCGCACAATGTTCCTGAAGGTCGGCAATGGTCTTCCTCGGTCACGAGTGGACGGCCATCATGTATGTATGTATGAATGTATGTATGTATGTACGTACGTACGTACGTATGTACGTATGTATGTATGTATGTATGTATGTATGTATTTATGTATGTATGTATGTATGTATGTATGTATGTCATTATTCAGTTTTATTTCACGATTTCTTGCCAACAGAGAAGGAGCAGGTTTCTAATCTAGATCCAAGGCTACTTCGTTGGGATTTCAACATCAACGGGGTATATTTCCATGTATTTATGTATGTATGTATGTATATGTATGTATGTATGTATGTATGTATGTATGTATGTATGCATGTATGTATGTATATGTATGTATGTATGTATATGTATGTATGTATGTATGTATGTATATGTATGTATGTATGTATGTATGCATGCATGCATGTATATTTGTATGTATGTATGTATGTATGTGTATGTATGTATGTATGTATGCATGCATGTATATTTGTATGTATATATGTATGTATGCATGTATGTATGTATGTATGTATGCATGCATGTATGTATGTATGTATGCATGCATGTATATATATTTGTATGTATGTATGCATGTATGTATGTATGTATGTATGTATGTATGTATGCAAGTATATTTGTATGTATGTATGTATGTATGTATGTATGTATGCATGCATGTATATTTGTATGTATGTATGTATGTATGTATGTATGTATGTATGTCTAGTAGTCACGTCCTTCTTTTTCTGGCTACAGAAAAACATACCGAGGAAATGTACAAAGTTTAATTGTAACGTTCGGGCGATGAAATGAAAACAATTCCAGGATTACAATTAAGAGTTACTTCCCTTACGTCGCTGTTGCTATTTAAGTCGCCTGTTACTAATCCTATTATAAAGGTTTTCTTATGTCCCATTGAATGTAACAAATCATCAGTTGTATAAACAGATTTCAAGAGGAATCTATTGTTATTCGATTTAGATGATTTAGATGCAGGCAATAAAGTCGATGTGAAAGCAATAAATGTAGTTTAAAAATCAATTATTGTCATGACACTAGCTAAAAAATAGCGATTTGGCTATCTACCTATTAGTTCTTTCTCGTATGACTAATTGTTCGCAAAATATTAAATTTCCTTTAAAACAGACCCAGATTAATGTTACTCTATTCTTTTCAGTTAACTTTTTAAAACCTACTCTTCAAACACAGTATTTAGCAGAAGAATAGTTCCATGCGTCTTATAGTTGATATGAAACGAACAATTCAACGTTACTTTATAGCCTGCAGTCTGCAATCATATATCTTCTTCATTTCAGTATTGGCAATCTATAAGTCTTTCCTTTTATTATATTCTCTATTATACTTATGCACATTTTTTTCTTGCAACCTGATATTTTCTCTTGTGACTCATCACTTTTCTTTTCTGTTATTTCATTTTACAAAACGATCGCTGTATTATAGGTTAGCTCTAGCTGATCCCCTGCCAGAAACGGGCTCCATTTAAGTAGACCGCACGAAAGAATTGTCTGGTTTAAATTAGAGGATTAGGAAAAAGAAAAGAAAAATGTAGAACATCGGACAAAATGTATTTCTACATTTAGTGATATCTTTTTTACATTTCGGATTCAAGTCCTGCCATGGGTGAGTCTGCTTTTTATCTACATATCTGGACGCTTCCCTTATAATTTGATAACCTTCTAGAATGGTGCTCATAGAAGGGACAAATAAGGACAGACAAAGGGATTAAGTCGATTACATCGACCCCAGTGAGTAACTGCTACTTATTTAATCGACCCCGGAAGGATGAAAGGCCTAACGATTCTACCCGCTTGCACCCTTTATAGGAATATTAAATCAACCCTACTAGATGCCTTGATCTCCCTACTCCTTGCTGAAGTTGTAGGGACACTGTCATGACATACAGTGTATCTTGGGCAGTTTCAGATCTAGCGTAGCCCATTTCTTTCCAGATTTGACAACTGATTTCTTCCAGAAATAGAGATATATATACCGATAAACAGATAGAATGAAAGAAGAGTATCGACCTATATACAGTTCTACTACTTTATTTATCGATTACTTTATTTTATCTATCCTGAAAGGAAAATTTGAGCTGGTCAAGATTTGCACTCAAAACGTGGAAGCCATGACTAAATACATTTTATCCAATGACTTAACGATTTTGCCAGCCGATAGTAGCCAGCTAAGTGCAGAGCTCGATTTAATCACTGATATCCTCCCACTATTTCATGACATTGTGCCTATATTACAAATCATTATTTAAGTAACTGACAGATATTTTAAGACCTGAAGCCTCAAGCAAATTTTATAGTATATAATTGAACGATATACATGAGAAAATATTTATAAAGTAATAAAATCATTTCAGATTATCGAGATAAGAACAGAAAAGGAAACAGAATTGTCAAAATGGAAATTTTCTAAGTACTTCAATAAAACAAACCGGCGAATCATAAAACTGACACAAAAACAGTTATATGTTTAATACTGAAATAGAATAGTTAATAGACTTAGCTAATTTAATTACAGGAAATTGAAAGCCTGTAAGACCTCTTATATTCTGGCAAACATAAATTAGAAAGCAAGGAAAAGAGAAAAACAAATCAAGTATATTAGTTAATCAAAGATGCTTTTTTTACAAGATATAGTCGTCTGGATATCACCATCACGTAATTCTGGGATCAAACCCACTGTACTTAACGTTTGGTGTGGGTCTTTTTACCATAGCTGCAAATCGATGAAATACTTGTGACTGAAATTTATGTGGAGCACACAATATGTGTCCGTACAAATCTAAGCTAAGGTATCAAATGTGTGCTAATGGATTCAGCAAACGAACCAGTTATCCTTATGTATAACTGATTTGATTCTTTTTCATGTTTAAAACTAAATAATAAAGGTAAAAAAAGACTCTGACAGAGGTTTACTGAGAGTAGCCACATCTCACTCAAATCATATCTTGACAAATTTAACGCAAAATAGTATTGTTATTATTATTATTATTATTATTATTATTATTATTATTATTATTATTATTATTATTATTAATAATAATAATAATAATAAGAAGAAGAAGAAGAAGAAGAAGAAACAGCAAGGATTATCAGGAGCATTCTAAACACTTGAAAGACTGCTGAAAACGTGTAGATAGCTAAGGTTATCCACATAAGACCGACCTTGATCCGAACCAAAATGATTATAATGGTTTCAAATTTGGCACAGGGCCAACAATTCGATTACATTGATCCCAATGCTCAACAATCCTTATAAAAATAATAATGATTTCTTTATTGACCACGTGTTTATGTGTATGGGTGTGTGTCGTTGTGAGGGTTTGCATATAAGCAAGCTTAACATAAAGGAGGAAAAAGATTAATGTGTAATCCTCAATAGGGAGGAGACGTTCGAGGGCTGCTCATGGAAAAACCCCATAAAACCGTGGGTGCCCTGACTTCTGGGGCAGGTCCCTTTTCTCATTTCCTTTTCTCCAATTACAGGTATATGCTCAGGGCAGGTCCATTCACTCGCACAATTCTCGCCATTCTCATCCATCTTTCAGCAACCTTGCTAGAAGGCAACACTTTCCTGTCTACTCTTATTTTCCTCTTCAAGTGAAATTTGACGAAGTTGATCAGGGAATGGCCCCTTTAGTCCCGTCCACCATACAACCTCTTTCGCTTTGGCCACCAGGCATATAAAGACAGCCTGCCCTTCCCGGGTAAAGGAAGGCGGCGGGGCAATCTTCACGATGGATTCAGTTGACAGCCAGATCCGTCCCACGGGCGACAGCAAGTGTTCGACATAACCCTCAAGTCAGCAATATTCGGACACTGGACGAGAGCATGCAGGACCGTCTCGTCGCCCTGCGTGCATCTCGGACATACTCGACTAACGACACTTCCGTGCCTAAAATGTATTAGATAATATAATCTAAGTTACCCACAGATGAACTGTTCACAGGTGAGATGCCTTTGTAGTGGCGCGAAATTATAGCCGCCATTGAGGAAGTACTATTCTGCGCATGCGCAAAGGACTTCACCACCGGAAGCCCCTCGAGTGCGCATGCGTAGTAAAACTAGTACTTAAAGAGTGAGTTTCACTTTCTCAGTGAGTTGAGCGACAGACCTTCTACGTGACAACTCCTCGCTCCTCAACGAAGCACTCTTCACCACGATGCCTTCGATGGTGATAGCTACTTGTTTCTCTGGCAGGCATCAAGGAAGCTCTTAACTTTCCAAAACCAACAACTTAATCAGCGGCTGTTAAGCTGAGTGACACAGGATTTGTATAACCAAGCATCATCAAAAATAAAACTTATTTTTATTATGTTGTTAAATTGTTCTACTGTTTCTTAATATATAATTATGTTGAAAGGTGATAGAGAGAGACTAATGTCTCTATGACAACTATCAAACTTTTACACCTTTTATGATATTAGAGTCGGTTTGGAAGGAGTATTGATGTTGACAAAGTTAGTCTGGGGAGTAGGGAGAGGAAGAGAGTTTGTGTGGAAGTGTATGAGTTGGGGTGAAAGTCGATACGGAGGGATAGATAAATAGATAGATAGATAGATAGATAGGAGAGCGAGGGATAGATAACAGGAATGGGGGAGGGATGGAGGCGGAGGTTAGAGATGGAGAGAGACGAGGAAGAATTGATCTGGTGGTATTGATGGGAAGAGAGAAGAGGAGGTAAATAGATAGATAAAGAGGGGGAGAGAGAGAGGGAGGAAGAGAAAGAGTTGTTTAAGAGGTATGGATGAGAGAGAGTTGATATGGAGATATTGAGGAATGAGAGTAGATCAGAAGATATTGAACTCAGAGCTGGTTTGAAGATATTGATGAGAGAGAGAAAGAGAGAGAGTTTCAGCGGGTATTGATTGGATAAGAATTGACAGGAGATTTTGATCGGGAAGTGTTTGATCTGGAGGTTTTAATGATGAAAGTGTTGATCCGGAAGTTCTGATGAGTCTTCAGTTGGTCTGAAGGTGAGTTAATCAGTAGCGAAGAGAGGCGAGTGCGGAGCGCACAGGGCGATTGCTTTATGCGTATGTTTTGCTGCATTCAAAGTGATGTTGCATTTATGATAAGGGAAGACCAGTTTGACAACCACAAAAAGCGGCGATCACCCACGCAAAGTCCACGCGTATTTCATGAAGAGGGTTCTGGTCTACCCGAGACGAAACAAAGCAACAACCGCTCATTATTCATAGCTGTGATTTTTCATATGTCTAACGATATTACTATATTAGTTAATTGCTTCCTATGACATACATTCTTTGTGGGAAGAATATTTAATGGGAGGGAAAAAAGCTCAGAATTTTACAGGAATTATATTGCCATGTGTTTGTAATGGGTCAGAAAAAAATGAGTATGCTTACGGCAGACAAACACAAAACACTTTGTTGACGAAGTTCGTCTGAGCTGAAAGCATGTTCAATCGTAATAGCTCACGTGGGTCTGTTTCTATGGTAACCACCGAACGATCTTCTGGGCTGCAGTACTTAACATCATCAATTCATCAATTTATTCGCCTGAATTGTCACATAGAAAACTTAATCTGACTTCCAAACATTACTATTGTAAATGTTGTTGCTGTCATCTTCGTTGTGGTCATTGTTGTTTTAGATATCTCTTCTTCATACTGCATCGATTTTACTTGGGAGAAATTTCAGTTATCACTGACTGATTATTAGTGAATTGTTCGATAAGGCATTTAGTTTCGGTGAACAGTGTTTAAAACCAATGAAACTGATTTTTGCTTTTCATCATCATCATCGTCGTCATCATCATCATCATTGTCGTCGTCGTCGTCGTCGTCGTCATCATCATCATCATTACCATCATCACCACCACCACCACCACCACCACCACCACCACCACCACCATCACCACCACCACCACCATCATCATCATCATCATCATCATCATCGCCATCACCGTCATCATCGTCATCATCATCATTATCAACCCCTGGACATTTCTGTCTCGTGTCCTGGATCTCATAAGGCCGGTTACCCTGTTTCTATTAGCGTGTGAGTGACCGAGGCCACAACATACTGCCTTCCATCGCCGAACAGAACGCCAGCCCGTTTGCAGGATATTCATTTACAGCTTAATTAACTGGAGCAACGTGAAACGAGGTGTTTTACTCAAAAACACAACGCGCCAACCGATCCGGGTATCGAAACCACGATCTTGCGATCGTCGGTGCAACACCGTAGCCACGGGGACGCGCGCCTTCAATTTTTAATCTATCCAGAATCGATAAGTTCGATGATTCTGAAACTGACGAATAACAGACCCTTTACAAAAATAGAAAAACATTAAAAAAAACTTTCAGTTAATGGCGGGGTAAAAGATTTTCTCCCTATATACTGACTGGAAGGAAGTTTAATCTGAAAATACTGATACGATTGGAATTAGTCCAGAGATATTGATAAGTTTTATCTGGAAGTACAGAGAAGACATTTTAATTTGAAGATTTTGATATGGTGAGAGCTGGCCTGGAGGTTTATTGATGTGGTGATAGCTAGGTTTGGAGATTTTTATGGGGCAACAGCGTTTGGTGCCGAGATATTGATGTGATGGATATGAGACATTTTGGCACAGCTGTTTTGGCGCCTCTCATTTTGGCGTTGCTGATTCGACGCTGACTTATTTATTATCAGACGTTTTGATGTTTCTCTCATTCTCTCCCTTCTTTCCTCCATCCTTACTCCCCATCCCTTTACCTCTTTTTTTGTATGTGTGTGTGTATGCGTGCGCGTGTGTGTGAGTGTATGTGCGTATATGTGTGTGCGTACGTGTGTGAGAGTATGAGTGTGCTTGCATGTATGCGTAGGTGTATCTGTGTGTGTGCGTGTGTATGTGTGTGAGTGTATGCGCGTATGTGTGTTTGTGTATATGTGAATGTGCGTGGGCGAGTGTGTGTGAATGTGAGTGGGCGAGTGTGTGTGCTATGTGTGTGATCATATTTCCTTTTAAGTGTACCAAGAGAGGGTAAGTGTTAGTGCCAATCGTGTCCAATTAATAAATTTTATTCTCTCTCTCTCTCTCTTTCTCTTTCTCTCAATCTTTCTATTTGCGCGTGTATATTTCTGCACGCGTGCACGTGCGCGCGCGTGTGCATGTCTCCGGCGGCAAAGTGTCCTGGCGCCAATATAGGTTGAATGCTCGGTGAACCGCGCCAAATCACCAGCGTCTAAACGGCTACGCCCAATTGTCTCATTTCGTGATGGGACGAGAGGTTGTTCCGCAAATCTTATTGATGGGGCAGGACTTGGTCTTGGGATATAGAAGGGAGGAGGAGGAAGAGGAGGAGAAAGAGGAGGAGGAGGAGGAGGAGGAGGAGGAGGAGGGGGATGATGATGATGATGGTGACGATGATGATGAGGAGGAGGAGGAGGAGGGGGATGATGGTGAGGAGGAGGAGGAGGAGGAGGAGGAGGGGGATGATGATGATGAGGAGGAGGAGGAGGAGGAGGGGGGTGATGATGATGAAGAAGAGGAGGAGGAGGGTGATGATGGTGATGATGGTGATGATGGTGATGATGATGATGATGAGGAGGAGGAGGAGGAGGAGGAGGATGGTGATGATGATGATGATGATGAGGAGGAGGAGGAGGATGATGATGATGAGGAGGAGGATGGTGATGATGGTGATGATGATGATGATGGTGATGATGATGATGAGGAGGAGGAGGAGGGGATGATGATGATGATGATGATGATGATGATGGTGAGGAGGAGGATTAGTCTGGTAGTATTAAACCCATTTCTAATTGTACCTAATTTCAGTAAAAGATCTTCCATCAGAGATCCATTTGTAATTTCTGGCATGTGTTAACCGTAAACACATCAGGTATGTCGAAACTTATTTGAACTTTGTGCACAGTGTTAAAGCTGCTGAGAGAATATTTCCTCATTTCCTCCAAGCCTGTACATCTGGCAACATTTATACCTGACAAACACAGGGTAACGGAAAACAGAAAACGTTACGCGGCCTTATTTTCTCGTACAACATTGATAGTTAAACAATTAACACTGATTTTTTATATCAACTTATAATAATTATATTTATGAGAGAGATGGGCAGCGAAGGTGTCCAGGCGTTCATGTTCCCCCCACAATTTAAATGTAAAAGAATAAGTGAATAAAATGCTCTGTGTGTGCATTTAGGAAGTATTAATGATACAAGATAACTCCTTTGGTTGAAGGAAGAACAGTGTAGACAGGAGTGGCAATGCGTGATCTACTTCAAGGAAGGAGCGGTATTAAAGAGATAAACGTTTTAGTAGTGAAATATTTTAACATCGACGGGAAAGTGTGAATGGAGAGCTAATAACTTAGAAGAATGTTTGAAATAGCATAACGACAATATGACTCACAACAGTGTATTTAAAAAAAAAAGAAAAGAAAAGAAAAAGGAACGGTGATGTAGTGGGAAGAGAATTCTCTGAGGAAGTGCAGAAGAAGGATTATTAATGCAAGCATAAAAAACAGAAAATGGCATTAGCCAGGGTGGAACAGTGAAGAAAATTAATGAGTGAAGAATGTCTTGAAGTCAATCTTTCGTTAAATGCGGAAAAGTTTAAACGATTATGTTTGTAAATTTCGGCGAGAGAAAGGGAGAAAAAAGACTATTGTACATGGGGGAAAATAATAATAATAATAATAATTCGAAGAAAATTTCTCACATTTCAAATATGCTTCCGTTCACGTAATTATTACATAACGTGGTTCGGGCGGTGTCTTTGATATAGTTTTTTTTTAAATTTAAATTCTATAATACTGACCAAATTGTTGATTGTCTAAGAGAGAAAAAGAGAGAGAGAGGAGGAAGAGAGAAAGAAAGACAGAGAGAGAACCTATTTATTTTGGGAGTAATTTTTGGTACAGATTATGTAAGAAGTCTACGGTAACCATACATTATTGGATAACTTGAATGTAACTGACGTTCGATATTTGTGACAAATTGAGCGAAACTATGAAAAAAAACAAAACAATCTTTTATATTTTATTATTATTATTCATATTTTTTTTTTTACATCAGGATAATCAATTCTGTTTCCTGTGTTTCAACGTTAAGACAATATTTTCAAATGTCCCAGATCTATTTCTTCCTGTTGTACTGCTGTGAGTATATTGTTATCAGCGTTGCCACCAGCCTAAATTGTTCTGACGTAGGTTTGACGCTTTGGTTTTTATTTATTTATTTGCGGTGGGGGCTGGGAGGTAGTAAAAGTGTAAAAGTGACGTCCGTGTTTTTTATTTTTTTATCAGTATAATTTGGATTCAACCCATTAGAGTTCACCTTCAGTTTTTCTATAATAATAATAATAATAATAATAATAATAATAATAATAATAATAATAATAATAATAATAATAATAATAATAATAATAATCTTTTACTCTTTTACTTGTTTCAGTCATTTGACAGTGGCCATGCTGGAGCACCGCCTTTTAGTCGAGCTAATCGACCCCAGGACTTATTCTTTGTAAGCCTAGTACTTATTCTATCGGTCTCTTTAGCCGAACCGTTAAGTTCCGGGGACGTAAACACACCAGCATCGGTTGTCAGGCGATGCTGGGGGGGGGGACAAACACAGACACACAAACATATACACACACATACATATATATATATATATATACATATATACGACGGGCTTCTTTCAGTTTCCGTCTACCAAATCCACTCACAAGGCTTTGGTCGGCCCGAGGCTATAGTAGAAGACACTTGCCCAAGGTGCCACGCAGTGGGACTGAACCCGGAACCATGTGGTTGGTAAGCAAGCTACTTACCACACAGCCACTCCTGTACCTATAATAATAATAATAATAATAATAATAATAATAATAATAATAATAATAATAATAATAATAATAATAATAATAATGGGCACTGCACACATCCTACGCAAAACACTTTCAATACAGTAACCATAAGAGCATCACAGCAAACCACAGCACATACCCAAGGCACACAGAGCTGCGCTCGGTAGTGAAGTGAAAGCACGTTATAAAAATAAAACATAGAGGTAACTCGAATGTGGAATCTAAAAACAGAAACAATTCCTATCATAGTAGGCGCATTAGGTATGATAAAAAAAAATATTCAGACAAATACATAACAAAAACACCAGGACTTACAAGTATATATAACATACAGAAAATTGCACCACTGGGCACTGCACACATCCTACGCAAAACACTTTCAGCACAGTAACCATAAGAGCATCACAGCAAACCACAGCACATACCCAAGGCACACAGAGCTGCGCTCGGTAGTGAAGTGAAAGCACGCTATAAAAATAAAACTACTGAATAATAATAATAATAATAATAATAATAATAATAATAATAATAATAATAATAATAATAATAATAATAATAACAATAATAATAATAATAATAATAATAATAATAGTAAATACTTAGCCAACAAAACGGTAACTACGAGGCCGGTCTTTCGACCTGCTATAAATAGCAACTGAATCTTCCTCAAATCATGTAAAAGAAAGACAGGGTGCAATGAATTACGTGGCACTGGATATACTATGTATGGAAAAAAAAAGTGAAAGGATGGTCAGGGCTGGACCGGCTTTTCATCATAAGTCTACTCAATCAGTGCTGACCTGAAACTAAACAACAACCAGCCCCGTCGCCGGACTTAAGTGCCAGAGATGGCTTCAGAATCTTTGGGGTGGGCGCAGGTATGGCCTTGTGGTAAGAAGCTTGCTGCCTAACCTCATGGTTCCAGGTTCAGTCCCACTGAGTGGCACCCTGGGCAAGTGTCTTTTACTAATAGCTTCGGGTTGACCAAAGCCTTGTGAGTGGATTTGATAGACGGAAACCGAAAGAAGCCCATCGTATGCATGTGCGCGCGCGCGTTTGTCTTTGTGACTGTGTTTGTCCCTGCCACCGCTTTACGGTGTGTTTACGTCCCCTTACTTAGTAGTTCAGCAAAAAAAGATCGATAGAATAAGTACCAGATTTAATAAAAATTAGTATCGGGGTCTATTCCTTCGAAGAGGTGCCCCAGCCTAATGGCTGAAGCAAAAGATAAAAGATACTAGGCTTCGTGACAGGCAATGAGTAAATGAACATTACACACACACACACAGAAAAAAGAATCACAGACCATACCTACAGACGCAAAACTACACTTCCAAAGTTATGACGAGTAACACCCCAGTAATAATTATAATGATTACAAATTTTGGCATAAAGTCAGTAATTTTAGATGAGTAAGGAGTCAATTATATCGACTCAGTGCTCAACTGGTACTTATTTATCGACTCCAAAAGACGAAATGTCAAGTTGACCTCAGAGCGTAATGAATCAGAAGAAATGTCGCCAAGAATTTTATTCGACATGTTAACGATTCTACCGATCAGCTGACTTAATCTATGATATAACTCCCGTTCTATCTGTGTGCGAAGATGGAAACTATGAAACATACTCGATTTTTCATGAGCCTCGATTCGTTCTGAAGCATTCGCCAAATAAGAAGGAATCAATATTATTTAATTGTTTCTGATTTGTAGAAAACCATCAATTTTTCGAGGAGGAATTATTGAATAACATCGACCTCAATATGTGATTAGTACTTTATTTTATCAACTCCCGGAAGGATGAAAAACAAAGTTGACCTTGGTGGGATTTGAGCTCAGACTGTAAAGTGCTGCAAGGCATTATTCTGTCAGCTTGCCACCCTAGGAATCAAAATTAATTTGTATCAAAACGTAATAGAAGAAACGCTCCAAAAAACATTTACAAAATGAATTTGTAGCGGTGATTCGTAACCGAACCGCTAAGTAACTGGTTATGCACCACGACTTAACGACAGTAGTTTCATGTGATCGGTCTTTTAAGCACCCAACCAGCGTCAAGCTATCGCGTGATTCTATCTTCCAGACTTTTTCTACTTGTACCCTATATAAAGCTGCTTTTGACGCCTACACTGTTTGCAGAGCATTGAGACCGGCCGATCCATTCTCTCTTCCACTATGTAATTATTGCTGATATTATTTGTAGAAGACCAACACAGCTAAATTCTTTAAGCAATAATAAAGCCATCTGTTAAATGTCGGGGTCATCAACCAAGAAAATACTTTTCAAGTATTAAGTTATGGCTCTTTAAGTTTTGAGTTCAAACCACGCCAAGGTCAACTTTCCTTTTTATCTTACTTGGGTCGATTTAATCGACTCTAATCCTTCTCTAAATATGAAGATTGTTTTGTGCCTAAGTTAGAAATCGATATTTTAAACTGTGAAAAGAGAAAAAAATGCAAGTCTGGCGTCATTTCGCAATTCTAACAAAATTTGAAACATACTTTGCAGTGAGGAACTGAAAATTGAAAAAATAATAACTGGTTAGTTTCGATATCTTTTAGGATATTGATTCAACTGAAGATCCTATTTTCAATGTGAGTCTTCATATTTCAATTTAATTCAAAGGCGACGAGCTAACAGAATCGTTAACACGCCAGACAAAATGCATAATGTTATTTCTTTCGGTTTTACGTCGAAATTTCAATTTCCGTCTAAGTCGATTTTACCTTTCATCCTTTCGAGGTCGATAAAAAGAGTACTAGTTGAGGACCGGGGTCGACGTAATCGACTACCACCCCAGAAATCAGTCATTTTGTGCCCAAATTGAAATATTTCAATTTAATGCACGATTCTGTAGCGAGACCAATTTGTATTATTGCTTACTTAGGAACATTAAGTTTGGTTTTAAACAGGCTCACCACGCTAATCTGTTGTGATTGGATAAAATGCATATCATATGACTTATTGGACATTTATTGAGCTCTGTGTTGTGATTAGTTGAGTGTTGCGCGGGAATTGGATCGAAGGTCCAATCACGTTGCGCGTAAAATTGAAAAAATAATAAACTGATTAATTTCGATATTTTTTTAGATATTGATTTAACTGAAGATCCTATTTTCAATGTGAGTCTTCATATTTCAATTTAATTCAAAGGCGACGAGCTAACAGAATCGTTAGCACGCCAGACAAAATGCATAATGTTATTTCTTTCGGTTTTACGTCGATTAATCCTGTATGTGTCCTGGAGCCTCTTTTTCTCCGTAAATTGGTGCGACAAATTATTTACGAGTTAGAGGAGTGAGAGCTTTCATTGAGGCGAGCTTGCAGGTCCTACTGTCCAGAGAAGAATTGATATCTAACGGAGCCCATGGCAACCAATGACGATCCTAGCTGAATTATCAAAACGATGGATGAACAACAACCGACAGAACTTGTAATATTTCTAGCTTTGATCCACTGTACCACTTTACGAAAGACTAAAGTCCCAATGTTATTTTAAAGTTGTTTTCTTTTGTTACTTATACAAATGAACACGCAAAATATATTATACAATGATATTCATGATTCTTTAGTAAAACCAGGGAGGTTTTTCCTCGTAAATATTCACCTTAGTCCACTTATCTCATGCCTATATAAACAGTTCACGCTTACTTTAACTGTTTACTAGTCATGCTCAATTATGAGGCTGCTATATATTTGCCTTCATTCCTGGTGTTTCAAGTTAAACCGTTTTTAGTCGATTTTCAACAAATTTTCCAACTTTTAATCTTTACCAGTGTATGAGTGTAGCTTGGATATTTGTGCTATGTCGTGACTTAAACTTCGCAATTTGTCGAATCGGTTTCGAGCCTATATCGTTTTTCCTTTCCTTTCTCATCGTGGAAGCTGAAATATTGAGTTGATTTCATGTTTACTTTTCTTTTTCTTTATTTTCACTGAGTCGTATATCAATCTCTACTTTGACAAGCTTTTTTTCTTCTTCTTGGGCATTTGACCTTCGTTTTGAATATCACGGACTAAATCTGGCTTTGCACAAATAATACACAAACGGAAAAAAAATCTCAAAATTTAACAGTGCTAATGGAAAGTAGCAGGTAAAATTTCAATTTGTCATATCCATAACCAGTTTCATTTCACTTTTATCAATAATACCCTTAAACAAAATGCATCTCCGTCACGCAATACCCTTTCCTTTCTCCTCTGTGACTAAATAAACAGGAACTGAATACCGGATATCGTTCGAGGTAGTTGCTAAGAGAAAGTTCTAGAAAGCTTTCATTTTGAAATTAACAGCAATAGCAAAAATCAAAATGAAGGGGGATATTGCGAATGTAAACTAATGCTCAGTGACAAGCGTAAAATAAACATTTCTAACGAAATAAATGGTGATAATGACGCACTGTATGAACAGAGTCTGTTTTCGTTCCGACTCAAAACAAGAAAAATAGAGCACATCACAAAAATGAGTGCAGTTATGGCAAATAGTTCCACTACACAATATTCACATGCTGCATTAATCATATTTACAAGAATGAACAGAGTTGATATTCTTGTAAAATTTTCATGAGAAATTTGGCAAAATATTGTGGCTGGGTGTAAGAAGGTTGCGTCCCAGCCACATGGTTCTGGATTCAGTCTCATTGCATGGCATTGTGGGTTCGTACAGGAATCCCCACTCAGGTAAAACTTCTAACGGTTTTTACTAAGACCATAAGGCAGAGTATCCAGTCTCACAAAGATTTTGGGTTGCGAAAGAGCGCCTTGAAAGGTCGGGTAGAAGTCTACCATTTGCATCATCTTGATAATATATTACCGTCTAACTGTCGTCTTTGCTTCGGGAAATACCTGGCTAAATTGGAGAACATGCTCTTTCCATTCCTGCGGAAGATATAGACTCTGCTTAGTACTTGATCGATCTGTTTCCTGTGTCCACTCGGCGGAGATCTCGAGATGATGTTACTGACAATGCGAAAGTACAAGCTAAGGTTGACACTCTTGCAGATATTCCTAGAATATTGCAACGACGATGACGGTGGTGAAGTACTAGAAAAACTGACCCAGATTAGAGTTGGATGTACTGATCTAGGTACTCATTTCAACCAAACCCAATCAGTAGGAATTCATAGTACGGGTTCTACTATTCATCCTTTCGATCGCTGAATGCAAAACATGGTTCCCAAGACTTCCGTTTGAGTGATGTTCCTGAGTCATCATCTCGCCCTTGTACGCCAATCAGCCATAAGGTTACTCATTTACGACTAAATGGACTAGATCAAGGTGAAACGAAGTGTTTTGCCCAAAAACACAATGCACAGCCGGTCTAGGAATCGAAACCATGATCTTTCAGTCGTAAGTGTAGCACCCTAACCATTAGGCCATGCACCTTTACACATTATCGGATGGCTGTTGATTCTCTCGAGTTCCTCCGCCCTTTTATTGAAAATCCAGTAGAAACATCACACCATATAAGTGAAACACTAGAGTGTAGTAGTAGTAGTAGTAGTAGTAGTAGTAGTAGTAGTAGTAGTAGTAGTAGTAGTAGTAGTAGTAGTAGTAGTAAACGAAAATCCAGAGAAGATGACTCAGAATTTTGGAGTTGCAATAACTCTTCATGGCAATTTTCTCCATATCAATTGTATCAGCAGAATGCAGAGCATTGATACAGGCACTGGATAATGTATCTGATACAGAATTTTCAGCGCGTTCGATATAACTAATGTCTACAGTAAACTGTGAAATATAACCAAGGCGTCTGAACACTGTTGGGCAGTATTTATCCATTTTGGATTGCAATGCGTAAATTAATGGTTTATAATCAGTATAATTGGTAAAGTTCGTCCTTCTAAGAAGCGGTAAAATGTTTCACAGACAAATAAACTGCCAATAACTCTCATTCGAAAGTACTGTACCTCGTTTCAGCTAGCTTGAAACGCTTCGAAAAACAGAAAGAACTTCCCAAGAATTTTGGATAACCTGTTGCAGTACTCCACCGATTCCAACGTCAGATGCATCTATTATCAGTGATAGAGGAGCATCTAGTACCGGATGGGCTAGCAGGGTAACTGTAGTTAATTTTTCTTTAATATCATTAAAATACTGCAAGTCTGTCGGAGTTAAATAGTTTCTTTTTTGTTTCGTTTTGTTTTGTTTACAATTAAATAGAGGCTCTGTTAGTGGAGAAATATAGTCTCTGTACAGTGCGAAATAAAAATCTTCTATAGAAGTTAATAAGACCGAGAAATTCTCGCTACTTCCTTTATGATGTAAGAACAGGAATATTTGTACTTTTTCCTGTAACGGCCGAATTCCATCACCAAAAACTTGATAGAAGAAACGCTTCAAAAACATTTACTGGGGTTAATTACGATGCCATATTGTGATAACCTAGTAAAAAGTTGCTCCTAATGCTGTCCATGCTGCTCTTTTGTAGGACTGGCAATCAACAAGTTCATATAAGCAAAAGCAAAATCTAAACCACAAGTGATTTTGTCAGTAAAATCTCTGGAAGGTACTAGCAGCGTTCCTAAGACCAAAATAAATTCGAATAGCCCAAAAGGAGTTGTTATAGTTGTTTTAGGAACATCGGCAGGTTCTATAGAAATCTGATTGTATTATAGTCGCGTACTAAATCGGTTTTCGAAAATATCGATTTAGTCGTATGTTCAGTTAAGGCATTCAGTCGTCTGTAATATCAACAGGGATGCCAATCACCCTCAGATTTCTTGGGAACCATATGAAGAGGAGAAGACCAATTACTTCAAGAAGGTTGAATTATCTCTAGGTCCAACATAGGGCTAAATTCGTTCTTTGCTATTTTTGGCTTGTCAGCAGTGAGTCGTCTCAGTTGTGATGAAATAAGAGGTCCCTTGATGATGATATGATACGGAACGGAGTGTATCGGTCTGTAATTATCAAAAACAGTGCGAGTGATGTCAGGAAATTTCTCAAGAATCGTGTGATAACGATTAGATGTCTATTAGATGTTGAGGGTGCCAAGAAAAGAGGGCTGACCAATGGCGGCTCGTGTATAGGCATTGCGGAACTGCAACACCCCCTATTTTCACTCGATATTATCGATAACATTCAATATAATGAATCCTTTTTTCTTTAATTCTTTCTTTATACTTGTACGTTATATAATCCTTACACTTAATGTCAGTAGCCATGCCCTAGTTTATGAAAAAGAATACAAAAATCCTTGTATAGAACTATGCGCGTCACAGTGTCTGGCTGTTGTGCACATGCTCACATGACCGAGGTAGGAAGCTTCACGCTAGGGAGAGCGAGACTGTCGTTCACGCAGTGTCTATCCCGGTGTGCTGGTGAAAGGTAGTTTTTCTTTTTGACTCTGCGTCTGTTGTGCTTAAAAACGTATTTATATTCTTGAATGTGATAAAGTGTAGAATTTGATTATTATCCTGATTTCAGCTTCAGTGTTGCTGCCAGGATTTGAAAAATAGGGCACATTCCCCTCCCTCCTTATTTTGTAATTTAGGAGGGATTTTTGAAAAACAAGGGGGAATTCGCGGCGATGTTCAGTGAACAAATTAAACACACTACCTGGCAGTGGCTAAAACGCAAATCGATCAAGTTTATGTATAAATTTTCTTTTTACATGTTGGTTTCCTTTTACACAATATTAAAACAACGGCTAAAAATTTTCTGAAGCAGTACCCCCACTAATTTTATCTACGAGCCACCACTGGGGCTGACAATAGCAGGTTTACTGTATATACCTTGACCGGACAAATCGGTTTCCAAATCTATCTGTCTTTTATGTCTACAAGAAGACCAAAATGATGCAGGAAGTCAGCACCGAGAATAGGATATGGAAGATCCACAATTCTAAAGATCCACTTGAATTCACGCTGCAAATTAAGATCCAGCGTCATAGATTTTTTTACCGTATATGTAAGGTTATCACCGCTGCAAGCTGCTCCTATATCTACTAGGAACCGATGTTTGGAAATGGTATGACAGACAGAAAAAAACCCCCAGACTTATCGAAAACTGCCAAGGGATTTAGTTGCGCTTAATCGCTGGTGACGCCTTTTTCTCATGATTGAGTAGACGATCTAAAATAACATTGTTAAATGCATTTGTGTGCATTAACACCAAAACGCTTATGATACCCACAACTCTTTGTAGGTCTCCTACGAGGACTGAATGAACAGTTTCTTTAAGTCTGCTGACCACGAGAATTCGAGCACCTTGAAAATCGAGGAAATTCCAATTCCGCGAATCTATCTGTCAGAACCTGAATTTTGTCTTTAGTCGTCTTACAAAAAAATCACCAGTTCAGAGGAAATGGAAGAGACGAAAGTAGAAGAGCAAGCATCTGCTTTAGAAGTGTTGGAAGAGGAAATATCCATTACAGTTGCCATATCTAGGCGCTCAAATGAAATGATATGAAAAGATTAAATACTGGCTGTTCCAGTGATCTCGAGAAAGCTCTGGATAAAATTCTCTCCGAAATCAAACATTCGAAAGAAGAGAATTTCCTCGGTGTTGAAAGTTGGTTTTCACTATTATTTAGCGCAGACGAAAAATACAGCTAACCTATTACTAGCATTATAATGTTACAGCTTAGGAGGTGGGGATTTGCGGTAGTAAAAGCTATGAGTTGCGGCATCTTCCCACCTTTGGTCTTTCACTCGCTGTGGTTGGTAATGGTGACGAGTTGATTTTCAGGAGACAGATGAGTCGGCTCACTATTGTTGCGGCTTTTGCTGGTTTTTCTTGAGTCGAACATCACCAAATGTCAAGAAGACGAACAGCAGTTGCCACCTGGCCTTTTCTTGAATCGAAAGTCTCCAAGGTGGTACGCAGTGGGACTGAAACCAGAACCATGTAGTTAGGAAGCAAGCTTCTTACCACACAGCTACGCCTGCACCTATCTATCTATCTATCTATCTATCTATCTATCTATCTATCTATCTATCTATCTATTTGTCTGTCTGTCTGTCTGTGTATATTTTTCTTGGGATTCTAATTTTGGTAAGGGATTGTACTTTATGAAGGTTTTGTTGCACACACACACACACACACACACACACACTCACAAACACACACACAACACACACACACACACACACACACACACACACACACACACACACACACACACACACACACACACACACACACACACACACACACACACACACAGAAGAAACGAAAGAGTTTTGAAGAATTTGTGAAAATAATTTCAGCCAAAAACTTGAAGCTTAAATTTTCGGTCCATTGGCCATTTTTCGATCTTGTGTCATGAACTTCAGTTTCCAGTGTTTGTTTTTGCTATTTGTTTCTTGTATGGAAACAGATTGTTTTTTTATGTGGAAATGATCAGTCAATATTATTTATTAGCTGTCCTTCGCTCATAGATCAACTGTATTCATCTATCAAGTTACCGATAAAAAGAGACCACAAAAGATAAAAGATCCGGCAGACTATTCGTCCCCACGAAGCCTTTTACATTCACAGTCTATTCGTCTCAGGAAACACTTCATACAGGACACCCTCAGGAAATTGTAACTTAGACGCAACATCAAGTTTTGTTACGACTGTTAATTCAGTTTTTTTTAGGTCCACATGCACACACACAGTCAAAAACTGCTTTTAACAAGTACCTAAATACGCACATAATTATTCGTATGCACTTAGGAACATTTGTGATTTTGATATACTTAACTGCGAACAATTAACTCAAATATTTTAATTATACACAGCTAATATTATACAAAACGTTCACAGATAATTAGTGATATATACCGCAGATTTTTCTTCTCTGGGACATTTTAACTGCCCTTCTCTTTTAATTTTTCGAGACATTTATTTGACTTTTCGGGTCGGGAGTGACCTCGTATAAGTTTTGTAAGCAGCAATAAAAAAAATATCCCTTTGACGCCGGACATCTCCGCAAAAACAAGAAAGACATTTTGGAAATGATTTTCACAGAAGGGGTGATTCTGTCTCCTAAACTGCTGAAGAGACGGAAGAGACAAAGATAAACTGAAGAGACAAACTGCCGAAGAGACAAAGATAAACTGAAGAGACAAACTGCCGAAGAGACAAAGATAAGTGATCTCTTATTCGTCTCTCTGACCAACGTAGAATATGTCGCACTAATGAATGTGAACTGAGGTCGACTGGAAGCAAGGTCAACGACTTCAAGTTACGAATACAAATGTGGTAACCACATGAGCATGGATAGGGTGGAGGCGTGGGGTGGTCCGCCTGGGCGGCTTTTTATGGAGGCGGTACTTTTGGGTGTGCTGTGTAAGCCTGCGCAGGCTATTGGGACCGGGTTAGGGTGGTAAACTCAAGTGCTATCTTGAGCGGCACACACTTTAGCTACGTCACTGGACAACCATCAGCGACTAGGTTTTCTCATCTTTTTTTAGAATCGGTCTGCATTGGGAAGCGATGTGGCAGTGTTGTCTCAGAAAGGTTTGATCTCCAGGTACTGATGATCTTCCAGGACTCAGACAATAAGACGGTAGAGCTGCAAATGAGCAGTTCTAAAACACGATGGAACCAAAGCCGTTCGATGGACCCTGATTGCAAAGCCATGATGTAGAAATACATTCACAAATCGATGCTTAGTAGGCTTGGCCGTGCGTGTGCGCTACTCGATTTCAAATAAATGTATGCGACTCTCCAACGTTTTTTTTTTTTTTTTTGCTTAACTGTTCTGGGCGAACGGGAGAAATCAGTAGACTTTAGTGTCTTTTTCAATGATTTTCGTCAGTGGAAAACGTGAAGTACTCCCAAAAGTCGGTAACAGCAGTTGAGATACATGTGATAAGTGGTTCTATAAAGAGTAAACAACTCAGTGAGATTTACGCACATGCACCAGATATTTCGATGCATTATCAGACGTCTACTACAACTGGCAGTTATACAGGATAATTCCTAGAATTGTGAAACCGGAAGTGATAGAGATGCCGAGGAAGGAAACGGTCAAAGGCTACGTAATTATTTCCGATCAATTTACTGAATGCAGATTTTAAGATTTTTACCTAAGGGACTAGAAAAGAAATTAGTTTGTCGTCGTTAATGTGATCGGGGAAGCACTGAGCTTCACTTTCCCGAACACATGTTCACTACAACTCCTACCCCATACAATACATTGTTGAGAGGGTGGGTGACAAACCTAGTTCCAGTGAGGCCGTGATCAGTTTCGACCAATCGAAAGACCTGAAACAAGTCAAGTTTCGTTACCTGACGACTGTTCTAAAGGCAGCCGGTTCCGGTTCTGTTCGCAGAAGTTGAATCACTTCACTCTCTATAGCGATATCAAACTAAATAGTTTCAAATCATGTGTTTGATCTGTCAAGGGTGTCTTCTCTCACCCCTTCTGTATTTATTGATTCTCTAGCCACTGATTCGGAAACTGGAGATGTTGAGGGGCATCCTGTTCGAATTAGAGTGCGGAAGAACGGTGTTGGCATATACAGACGATACCACCGTAGTAGCATCGGACACTACAGAAATGGAAGAAGCTGGCACTGTTCTAGAGAAATACGAGGGTATAACAAGAGTAAACTTTAGCCTGAGTAAATCGATGGTCTTACAACTGAACAACGGAAGAGGCAAGTGCATGCCGTCAGATAGGTTCGTGGGGTACTGGGGACACGGACCAGTTAAGTTGCTTGAGGTCGGGTTCAGGCCGGACTTTCAGCTGGATCGTAACTAGGAAGAAATTTTGAGCAGAATGGCCAGCCTCATCTAGCAATAAACTGAAAGGAAGCTGGCCCAGAAACGCCGTCAGAAGTAGTGAATGCTTACATCGTCTCCATTATATATTCGCTTGATCAGTATCCGTTAGAGAGAGAGAGAGAGAGAGAGAGAGAGACAGACAGACAGACAGACAGACAGACAGACAGACAGAGACAGACAGACAGACAGACAGAGACAGACAGACAGACAGAGACAGAGACAGACAGAAACAGAGACAAAGACAGAGAGAGAGAGAGAGAGAGAGAGAGAGGGGGGGATAAGTAGACACACAAACAAACAGAATGAGAATGAGAATGCTGGAGGACACTCCATCCATGGCCGTCCCGTACATCCCACCCCACCCAGACTACTTTTTCTTATGCATTTTTCCTTTAAGAAGATAGATTATCCAATGTGTGTTTATTTCTTTTAAGATTAAAGTGATTTGAAGACTAATTCAAGCAGGTCGATATTTCTTTGAACTGATATCGTAAGACAAGATCCGACTTGAAAATATTGTCATATTATTAACAAGTTATTGATCTTTTGCAATTGATCAATTAGAGTGAGAATCTTGTTTCTTTTTGAAGTGTAAAAGAAAAAAGAATATATATATATATATATATATATATATATATATATATATATATATCGAATATCTTTTAATATATTTTATAGCAAGAGAACACGACAAGTTATACAGTTCAGATCTTTTTTAAGAGCAAGTTGTTATAACAACCATCAACGCGACCAAGTGGACACATCTTTTAGTCGCCCAGATCGGGAGACTCGGTGACAACGTTATTTTGGAAGGGTTTGGATATCGAGGTACAGACAACCTTCTTGGATCCAGCATCTCCGGGTGGTTGTGTTGGATGTGAACAACAACAAAGACGCTGCTTTCTGTGGTCGCCTATGCCTCGACAAGACCTGGGTGACCGGATTTCTTCAAGCTTTTAGACATTTTCTTGCGAGCCACCCGCTCTTTAACACTAGTGGAAGACGGGAATATCAATCTGGGTGCATGATGTTATTGTGTGGAACCGTTCAGTAAAAGATGAATGGTGTAAAAGTAGCCAAGAGTGATACCCTTTGTGAAGATCATTATTTACATTACTCTTTTACTTGTTTCAGTCATTTGACTGCGGCCATGCTGGGGCACCGCCTTTAGTCGAATCAAATCGACCCCAGGACTTATTCTTTGTAAGCCTAGTACTTATTCTATCGATCTCTTTTTGCCGAACCGCTAAGTTACGGGGACGCAAACACACCAGCACCGGTCGTCAAGCGATGGTGGTGGGGGGGACAAACACAGACACACAAACATATATATATATATATATATACGACGGGCTTCTTTCAGTTTCCGTCTACCAAATCCACTCACAAGGCTTTAGTCAGCCCGAGGCTATAGTAGAAGACACTTGCCCAAGGTGCCACGCAGTGGGACTGAACCCGGAACCATGTGGTTGGTAAGCAAGTTACTTACCACATAGATCCACAACAATGAATTTCAAAACTTTAGACACCATTAAAACTGTTGAACTGGTAGCTGCCTAAAATAGTCCTGAACACGTGCAAGCATGCAAAAGGTGCGTAAAGCTATAACAACGCAAACATAATAGCGATATCATTATGGTTAGATGATGTATAAATTGTATGCATTAGAAAAAAGATTTCAAGAATTATAAAAAAAACTGAGAAACTAGGTAATACAAACAATATAAAATATTTAAAATGCAGTAAAAATATTGTGTAAGATATTAATGTACGTTAATCATTATTTAGTATCAATATCAAAAGCCAATGGTAATATCAGTTAGTTAAAACAACATTATTTTCATTTTCTTTCCTTTTATTTTCTTTCTTCTTATCATTACAACTTCTGCACCCTTGAGGCTATCGGAACACTTCTAGGTTAATGACAAACAGATGTTGACGTTCGCTGTCACTAAAACAAGACTTTCACCACCCTAATTCAATCTGTTAACAGTTCTAACCATGGCATTCGTTATCATCTAAGAGAAAGAATCAATGTGATACATGAGTCAAATCCTTTTTTTATTACTATTATTGTTGACTCGAGTTACTTAACACACACTGATCGAAATTTTCCGCCATCTTTAATCCAAGTAATATTTCTTCCAGCCTGAATAATATATTTAGCTTCAGTAAGACATTTCGTAATTTTCTTTTGATACTGGACAGTTTCATCAATGTCAACAAATAGATTAATTCCAGTACGATGTGGTCACCCGATAATTTTTTTCTGCACGAGGTAATCTAATTTGCAGCCAGATGAAGCTGTGCGATGATTGAAGAACATTTTGAAGAGAAATTGATTGAAGGATTCAGTTCTGGAATCGAAAGCGTATAAGGGACGTTTTACTGTCCCGTACCGCCCTTTCAGCAAAGGCATTTGAGAAATGTTCATAAACTGTGAATTTCTAGGTAATTTTTTGCGCCCTCATTCGTTTCAACAAATTATTAAGGTTGACAAATTCAGGTCCATTATTTTAAAAAAGTGTTTCTGGAAGAGTAAACCATGTGGAAATACACAAGCAAAATTTAACTGTTCTTCTATGTTTACAATATTTGCCTCTTTCCAGGGTGAGACAACATCAACGACAATTAAGATGCTTTATTAACAGTAAAATATCCCTTATCCGCTTTTAATTCTAGAACTGACTCCTTCAATCAATTTCTAGATTACCTCGTTCAGAAAAAATTATCGGGTGACCACATCGTACTGGAATTAATCTATTTGTTGACATTGATGAAACTGTCCAGTATCAAAAGAAAATTACGAAATGTCTTACTGAAGCTAAATATATTATTCAGGCTGGAAGAAATATTACTTGGATTAAAGATGGCGGAAAATTTCGATCAGTGTGTGTTAAGTAACTCGAGTCAACAATAATAGTAATAAAAAAAGGATTTGACTCATGTATCACATTGATTCTTTCTCTTAGATGATAACGAATGCCATGGTTAGAACTGTTAACAGATTGAATTAGGGTGGTGAAAGTCTTGTTTTAGTGACAGCGAACGTCAACATCTGTTTGTCATTAAACCATTTGAGAAATGTTCATAAACTGTGAATTTCTAGGTCATTTTTTTGTGTCCCTCATTCGTTTCAACAAATTATTAAGGTTGACAAATTCAGGTCCATTATTTTTAAAAAAGCGTTTCTGGAAGAGTTAACCATGCGGAAATACACAAGCAAAGTTTAACTGTTCTTCTATGTTTACAATATTTGCCTCTTTCCAGGGTGAGACAACATCAACGACATCAACGATGTTTTATTGATTTACATAGTAATGACTAGTTTTCTGTCAATAAAAGGGGTGCTCTGGCAACTGATGAACACCTCTGGTTACATAAGGCCACCATTGTGTGAATGATGCCTTTTTCAATGTTTCTTGGGTTCCTATTTGTGTATTACAGATTTTGCTAACAATGATACTTTTTAAGATTCTGAGATGAATAATTTAGTACCGAAGTATATTACACCATTTGCCATTACTGTACATAAAAGCTTCTTTCTAAAGAATGCACATCAACCAACTCTTTTTAAAAAGGATTTTACCGTAAATATTTAAATAAAATTTACTGTTAAAGTAATTTCTTACACGATTATTAGTTGCAACATTTGGATCATCATGATCCCTTTTAATCTTATTATCTACAACAGAGAATATAAGTTTATTATGCTCATCATCAATATTCGTAATGAATAATTTCGATAAAGCAACAACAGGAAGAAGTTACTTTTCTTTAAAATGTTTGTTAACAAAATCAAATTGTGACGAGGATAATGCCCAGAGAATCAGTACTTCAAGGGCTTATGATAATTCTCCAGTCTAAAGATATTTTCAAGAAAGCACCAGAGTGAGTGAACAAGCCATACAATGGCGTATGCCTTTCTTCGAAATGAGAGTATGATTGTCCCTTTTGAGATATTCCAGCAACCAAATACGGCGAGGCATCAATCATTAGAGTTACAAACTCATCTTTATCAAGAACAAACTTGGATATTAGTTCATTCTTTAACAGGATGAAGACATTATCTTTCTCAGTGCAAGTGAATCAATTGTGTTTTGCTTTCAAAAAGATTCAACTTGGTAAATGCGGCAATAAAAAGCCTGTACAGATTGACAAATCCTTGAAACTGTCAGACATCATTTTATTAGCTGAGTGTTTTAAAGCCATTAATCCTGTTAATTAGTCACAATGAAGGCTTAATTTCATCGGCACTAAGACAAAAATTCCATTTCTGCAACATGACAAATATTTTTATTGACATTAAAAGTAACATCTGCACATCACAGACATTCCATAACACATTTTTCTATTTTCCGAATTTTTCATAGTGTCGCAACATATACTAGTATATATTTTTTGAAAGACCAACATTCCAATAACTCATTTTATAAATTGTCCTATGCAGTGTTGAAAAACTGTGTTTAGCCTGTTTGCAATCTGTTTATTCTGAAGAGACCAGGGTTGGTATTAATAATAGATATATCTTTGCTCTGTCCATCAAGTTCCATTTACCAACAAACGGACAATATACAAGTCTTACTATAAAGCTTTATAAATGTAATTTCTACATTCAGAACTAAATACTTGAATGTCTCTATACAATTATTTAGATGTACTTTGTAGTCTGTGCATACATGCAAGCTGCTTTTAACATGCTCAGTCAACAGGTGTTATATTCTTAACATCTTCGTTTGAACATGGTGGGGGTTAAGGGTTGACTATTCCCAGCTGCTGTAATCTCATTAATTCATTATTAACTTTGATTTTCAACCTGAACAGGCACTGCCATAGCTGGATAAATGTTATCTTTGGTGGAAGGAATTAAAGCCATAGATACTTTGAAATGAGTAATTAACTGGCTTTAGACTTTGGTATAAATGAAAACAAAGAGAAGACACACCAATGTCAAGCAGATGGCTTCCAATCAATCCAAAGTTATAGGAACTTTCGTTAACAACAAACTGATGAGAACGAGAATTATGCATGACTTATAATCGCATCTCATTGTTAATATGACAGATAATAGGGTATTTTTAAGCTCGCATGTGTTGAATGGAATTTGTTGAAGGGGGATTTTCTACAGACAGATTCCCTTCCAGTCGCCAACCCTCAACTATTTCCGACTTAGATGATGTTTCCCCATGACCAGATATATTTTACACTACTTGCATGATGGTGACATAGAGAAACAGTAACACACACACATATATATATATGTATGTATGTATATATGTATATATATATATATGTATATATACGCGTATATATATATATATATATATATATATATATATATATTTGAATAATGTGGGAAAACGAATTTCCAAATCGATCAGGTACACACTCTTTAGCATTACTTGCGTTTTAATATGGAGAATATATACCGTGTATTCCACATCAGTATATCGTGTACTGGTGTCATAATTATAATATATTTATATAGAAATATACAAAATATATAATAATGGAAATTAATAATAGTTCAGTTATTGGGATTTCAATCAATAGATTTGTGGGTATTCCATTTCAGATAATGCAAAAATCATAACGAGTATTTATGATGGAAAACTCATGGTGTTTATATGCACATCAAGAAATAATGCTTGGGGATTATTTCTTGATGTGCATATAAAAACCACGAGTTTTCCATCATTAATACTCGTTAAGATCTTTGCATTATCTGAAATGGAACACCCACAAATCTATTGACTGAAATCCCAATAACTGAACTATATATATCTATGTATATGTGTGTGTGTGTGTGTGTGTGTGTGTGTGTGTGTGTGTGTGTGTGTGTGTGTGTGTGTGTGTGTGTGTGTGTGTTTGTGTGTGTGTGTTTGTGTATGTGTGTGTGTGTGTATTAGAAAAAATAATAAGGTACTCAGATATGTATGTATATATATATATATATATATATATATATATATATGTATATATATAAATCATCATCATCATCATCGTTTAACGTCCGCTTTCCATGCTAGCATGGGTTGGACGATTTGACTGAGGACTGGCGAACCAGATGGCTGCACCAGGCTCCAATCTGATTTCGCAGAGTTTCTACAACTGGATGCCCTTCCTAACGCCAACCACTCAGAGAGTGTAGTAGGTACTTTTACATGCCACCAGCACGAGGGCCAGTCAGGCGGTGCTGGCAACGGCAACGCTCAAATGGCGTTTTTTACGTGCCACCTGCACAGGAGCCAGTCCAGTGGCACTAGCAATGACCTCGCTCGAATGTTTTTCACGTGCCACCGGCATAAGTGCCAGTAAGGCGACGCTGGTAACGATCGCGCTCAAATGGTGCTATTGACGTGCCACCGGCACAGAAGCCAAACAGCTGCTCTGGTAATGATCACGCTCGGACAGTGCTGTTAGTGCTCCACTGGCACGGGTGCCTGTCATCGAATTTGGTTCAATTACGATTTCACTTGCCCCAACAGGTCTTCGCAAGCAGAGATTAGTGTCCAATGAAGGAAAGATTGGCATGGGAGTCCTCGAATTTGGTTCGATTTCGATTTCACTTGCCTCAACAGATCTTCGCAAGCAGAGTTTAGTGTCCAATGAAAAAAGGTACGAATAAGTGGGCCACGGATTATGGTCTCACTTGGCTTGCCGAGTCTTCTCACGCACAGCATATTTTCAAAGGCCTCGGTCAGAAGTCATTGGCTCGGTGAAGCCTAATGTTCGAAGGTCGTGCTTCACCACCACATCCCAGGTCTTCCAGGGTCTACCTCTTCCACAGGTTCCCTCAACCGCTAGGGTGTGGCACTTTTTCTCGCAGTTATTCTCATCCATTCACGTCACATGACCATACCAGCGCAATCGTCTCTCTTCCACACCACAACTGATGCTTCTTAGGTCCAACTTTTCTCTCAAGGTACCTACACTCTGTCGAGTATGCACACTGACATTACACATCCATTGGGGCATACTGGCTTCATTTCTTGCGAGTTTACGCATGTCCTCAGCAGTCATGGCCCATGTAGCATGGCTGTTCGTACACATGCGTCATATAGTCTGCCCTTTACTCTGAGTGAGAGGCTCTTTGTCACCAGCAGAAGTAAGAGCTCTCTGAACTTTGCCCAGGCAATTCTTATTGTAGCAGCTACACTTTCAGCGCCCCCCACCGCTATATATATCTATATATATAAAAATGAGAATGTGTGTCTGTCTGTCTGTCTGTCTGTCTGTGTGAATCCCTAAAACTCGAGAACTACGCAACCAATTTCATTCAAATTTTATAGATGCCTTACTTAGGGTTCCAGTTGTGTTTTAGTCAAAAAAAATTTTTTAACTTCTTGCAGAGTTCGAGCCCACAGCAACATAATATCTCCTCCACTATTTAAGTATTACGTGTCAAAAGTGAAACAAAAACACTCATGTCAAATACTTTCACTTCAAAAATGAAACTATTCTACTAACTGAAACAATCACATTTCGATACTGTAATGACAGATACTTTCAGAGAGAGAGAGAAAGAGAGAAAGAGAGAGAGAGAGAGAGATGTATATGTATACATATACATGTATATGTACACGTATATGCATAGATATATATATGTATAGATATAGATCTATATGCATACATGTATATGTATACACATGTGTAGATGTATATATATATATATATATATATATATATATATATATATATATATATATATATATATATATATATATATATATATATGTACACATATATACATGCATACAGATATCTATACATATATACACCCATCACACACAAACACATGCACACAAACACGCACATTAGTCATTTGTTTTCTTATCCAAAACTACGTCAAAAGTACTGAACGGATCTTTATGAAATTTGGAAATTATATTCTATGTATAACGGCCATAACTCCCATGAAAATTCATATATTTTTGATGTTGATGAAATTTTAACCCGAACATAACAGATGAGCATTATTTGTAATTCAACGGTACAACAGTGTAAGACTACCCTTTCAGATATACTTTCATTGTGATTTCTGCAATGTGGTGCATAAATTGTCAAGTAAATGAGATGCATCTTTGCCTCCACTGATTCACTTGCAAAGTGTTGAGTAAAATTATTTCGTTGCAGACCTCCTTTGGGTCTTTTTATTATCACTACGACACACATAGTCCCCAGTTGGTAACATTGATTTCAAGGCTCTCCTAGATGAGAGACTGGCATTCCACTTAATGTCTATGTTCCATGCTGGCATGGATTGGAGAGTTATTAATGTAGAAATATGGTATCGTAGCTACTAACAGTTGAGGGTTGCGTAGTCTAGACGGCGTTTTTAGATTTCATTATTCTCTTTAACCCGGGCAAAGCCGGGTATTTCTGCTAGTATATATATATATATATATATATATATATATATATATATATATTACTATGTAAATATATATACATATATGCATACATATATATATATAATGTGTATATATATATATATATATATATATATATATATATTGTTGTACTTGGGGATGGTCATATTGCCAGTTTAGCCAATAAAAACACACGCACTGTATATTTGGTGTTAATTTTTTTTTTTCAGCTTTATATTACATTAATCTTAATCTTAATCTTATTTCGGCCAGAGTTCTTTCGTCACACTTCTGTGACCTCATCAGTGGTCCTTTGTTTCCTTCTTTCTTATGTGTGTCTCACCTTGCTAACTATCAGCCATTTTGTATTTTGTATTCCTATTGTATGTGTCTACGCATGCGTGTCCTTCAATGTGTCTGTGTCTTTTGTAAGTGCATGTGTGTATGGGGAGTGTCTGTATCACCTATATTCTCTGTTAATACGTGTTCATTTGTATTAGTTTTTATTTATTTACATGTTCATGTGTGTGTGTGTGTGTGTGTTTTTTTTTTTTTTTTTTTTTTTTAATGTGTTTAATTAAATTTTGTTAACGTATGTAGTATTTAATTCCATTTGTTTATCTATGTATTGTATTATACTTTGTTCCTATTATTGGTTTATGGGTAACATGTTGTCACATGCTGTGGTTTGTTAGTGGCGTATGTTAGTGTTCCATTCTAGTTTCCTATTCAGGCTAGGTTTCCCTTCTATTATGTGTGTAGCTTCAGTAATTTGTCTAAGTGCTGCATCACTGCTATGTGTAGATAAGATTTTAATTTCTATGTTGTTGATTGAGCCTCTATGTTCTTGCTCAGCGTGCTGGTACAGAACTGATGAGTTCTTCCCTTCCTTAAGTTCCCTCCAATGTTCGTTTGCCCGCTCCCCTATACTCCTTGCTGTTTCGCCTACATATGTCGTTGTCTTATTTCTGCATCGTCCCTCTGTACATCTTATACTATAGACCACATTTCTGGTTTTGCAGTTCGTTTGTGGGCTAAATCTACATACGATACAGTTCCTATCAGTGCAGGGGGTTCTACTGAAAGGGTATGTTCTACTGATAAGGGATTTGATAGGGTTGCCTGGCCTTTCAACAACCTTAATTCTCAGCTTAAGTTTGTCTAGGGCCCTTCTAAAGCGGTACGCCAGTTCGCCTCTAGGGGTGGTGTCGACGAACATGACGCTTTGGTACTTGTGGCTATTGTACCATGAGCTTGCCTTCCCTATTTTCTTCTTAGTTCTTTCTATGGTGTTCCATGATTTGCTCCTATAGAGTGGGCAAATCCCATTCCTATCGTTGCGTTTGATTGTTTCAAACTTCTTCATAGCTCCTTTGTAAACCCTGATCCTTTCTTTATGGCTGTAACCCGAGAACTGCATGCGGTGGACGAAATGTTGTATATGTCTCTTTAATTCTGTAGGGTCGCACATGCAGGAGACATTTCGCATTACTCTGACGAGGTCTGCCATCAATATGTTGAATTTGGCATTGTCCGCAATAGCCGAGTTCCGGTGGGTCAGGTACTTGGAGGCCATAGGTTTTGTATAGTGTGAATGGAGGATTCTGGTTTTATTGTTCTTAGTTTCTAGCCAGAGTTCAGTATCTAATACAGGTAATCTATGGTTAGGGTGTTTAGTAGGGTAGTCTATCGTAACTCTAATACTCTGGTGGATGGAGTTAGCTATTTGCTGGATGCTCTCCATAGTCTTAGTTTCTATTTCTATTTCAGGGGTACTCTCTTGTGGGGGTGTCTTTACCACTAAGTTGATATCATCGACATATCGAGAGTACACATTCACGAGTATGGAGTTCTGTGTCAGGCGTTCCTTAAGCCTTCTGTCCCACCATACCATGAAAAGACTGGCCACATCACCGGCGATACTAACCCCGATGGCTGTCCCCTCGTCCTGGGCGTATAATTTGTTGTTAAATTAGAATAGTTAAATTAGAATAGTGATACCACATCCATGCTACCCACTATACACCCTGTCAGGTTGCAAGTGTTGTTGCAGTCGTTGATCCTGCTGAGGAGATCTTGCAACAACACTTGCAACCTGACAGGGTGTATAGTGGGTAGCATGGATGTGGTATCACTATACCCATCTATCGACGTGGATTTTGCAGTGGAAAAGTGCGTGGAAATGATCAACGAGAGCGAAGTGGAGTTCCAAAAAGTCAACACAGAAGAACTGGGCCTCCTACTTAGATTGACATATGACGATGCATATCTAGATAGATACGACCTTAGAGATTTCTGCCCTAGTAGACGTCTAAGAGGTAGACCACCCACAATTACCTCTATGGCTAGGAAGACCCCTATAGAGAGATGGAGTGGATGGACCAGAGCCATACGGACCCCCACTAATATCCACCAGGTAAAGAAAATGATCGCACATGCACTAGGAGCTAGTATAAAGGTCACCCTAAAAGGCCACACCTTTAAATTTAACAACAAATTATACGCCCAGGACGAGGGGGCAGCCATCGGGGTTAGTATCGCCGGTGATGTGGCCAGTCTTTTCATGGTATGGTGGGACAGAAGGCTTAAGGAACGCCTGACACAGAACTCCATACTCGTGAATGTGTACTCTCGATATGTCGATGATATCAACTTAGTGGTAAAGACACCCCCACAAGAGAGTACCCCTGAAATAGAAATAGAAACTAAGACTATGGAGAGCATCCAGCAAATAGCTAACTCCATCCACCAGAGTATTAGAGTTACGATAGACTACCCTACTAAACACCCTAACCATAGATTACCTGTATTAGATACTGAACTCTGGCTAGAAACTAAGAACAATAAAACCAGAATCCTCCATTCACACTATACAAAACCTATGGCCTCCAAGTACCTGACCCACCGGAACTCGGCTATTGCGGACAATGCCAAATTCAACATATTGATGGCAGACCTCGTCAGAGTAATGCGAAATGTCTCCTGCATGTGCGACCCTACAGAATTAAAGAGACATATACAACATTTCGTCCACCGCATGCAGTTCTCGGGTTACAGCCATAAAGAAAGGATCAGGGTTTACAAAGGAGCTATGAAGAAGTTTGAAACAATCAAACGCAACGATAGGAATGGGATTTGCCCACTCTATAGGAGCAAATCATGGAACACCATAGAAAGAACTAAGAAGAAAATAGGGAAGGCAAGCTCATGGTACAATAGCCACAAGTACCAAAGCGTCATGTTCGTCGACACCACCCCTAGAGGCGAACTGGCGTACCGCTTTAGAAGGGCCCTAGACAAACTTAAGCTGAGAATTAAGGTTGTTGAAAGGCCAGGCAACCCTATCAAATCCCTTATCAGTAGAACATACCCTTTCAGTAGAACCCCCTGCACTGATAGGAACTGTATCGTATGTAGATTTAGCCCACAAACGAACTGCAAAACCAGAAATGTGGTCTATAGTATAAGATGTACAGAGGGACGATGCAGAAATAAGACAACGACATATGTAGGCGAAACAGCAAGGAGTATAGGGGAGCGGGCAAACGAACATTGGAGGGAACTTAAGGAAGGGAAGAACTCATCAGTTCTGTACCAGCACGCTGAGCAAGAACATAGAGGCTCAATCAACAACATAGAAATTAAAATCTTATCTACACATAGCAGTGATGCAGCACTTAGACAAATTACTGAAGCTACACACATAATAGAAGGGAAACCTAGCCTGAATAGGAAACTAGAATGGAACACTAACATACGCCACTAACAAACCACAGCATGTGACAACATGTTACCCATAAACCAATAATAGGAACAAAGTATAATACAATACATAGATAAACAAATGGAATTAAATACTACATACGTTAACAAAATTTAATTAAACACATTAAAAAAAAAAAAAAAAAAAAAAAACACACACACACACACACACATGAACATGTAAATAAATAAAAACTAATACAAATGAACACGTATTAACAGAGAATATAGGTGATACAGACACTCCCCATACACACATGCACTTACAAAAGACACAGACACATTGAAGGACACGCATGCGTAGACACATACAATAGGAATACAAAATACAAAATGGCTGATAGTTAGCAAGGTGAGACACACATAAGAAAGAAGGAAACAAAGGACCACTGATGAGGTCACAGAAGTGTGACGAAAGAACTCTGGCCGAAATAAGATTAAGATTAAGATTAATGTAATATAAAGCTGAAAAAAAAAAATTAACACCAAATATACAGTGCGTGTGTTTTTATTGGCTAAACTGGCAATATGACCATCCCCAAGTACAACAATATATATATATATATATATATATATATATATATACACATTATATATATATATACACATTATATATATATATGTATGCATATATGTATATATATTTACATAGTAATATATATATATATATATATATATATATATATATATATATATATACTAGCAGAAATACCCGGCTTTGCCCGGGTTAAAGAGAATAATGAAATCTAAAAACGCCGTCTAGACTACGCAACCCTCAACTGTTAGTAGCTACGATACCATATTTCTACATTAATAACTCTCCAATCCATGCCAGCATGGAACATAGACATTAAGTGGAATGCCAGTCTCTCATCTAGGAGAGCCTTGAAATCAATGTTACCAACTGGGGACTATGTGTGTCGTAGTGATAATAAAAAGACCCAAAGGAGGTCTGCAACGAAATAATTTTACTCAACACTTTGCAAGTGAATCAGTGGAGGCAAAGATGCATCTCATTTACTTGACAATTTATGCACCACATTGCAGAAATCACAATGAAAGTATATCTGAAAGGGTAGTCTTACACTGTTGTACCGTTGAATTACAAATAATGCTCATCTGTTATGTTCGGGTTAAAATTTCATCAACATCAAAAATATATGAATTTTCATGGGAGTTATGGCCGTTATACATAGAATATAATTTCCAAATTTCATAAAGATCCGTTCAGTACTTTTGACGTAGTTTTGGATAAGAAAACAAATGACTAATGTGCGTGTTTGTGTGCATGTGTTTGTGTGTGATGGGTGTATATATGTATAGATATCTGTATGCATGTATATATGTGTACATATATATATATATATATATATATATATATATATATATATATATATATATATATATATATATATATATATATATATACATCTACACATGTGTATACATATACATGTATGCATATAGATCTATATCTATACATATATATATCTATGCATATACGTGTACATATACATGTATATGTATACATATACATCTCTCTCTCTCTCTCTCTTTCTCTCTTTCTCTCTCTCTCTCTTTCTCTCTTTCTCTCTCTCTCTGAAAGTATCTGTCATTACAGTATCGAAATGTGATTGTTTCAGTTAGTAGAATAGTTTCATTTTTGAAGTGAAAGTATTTGACATGAGTGTTTTTGTTTCACTTTTGACACGTAATACTTAAATAGTGGAGGAGATATTATGTTGCTGTGGGCTCGAACTCTGCAAGAAGTTAAAAAATTTTTTTTGACTAAAACACAACTGGAACCCTAAGTAAGGCATCTATAAAATTTGAATGAAATTGGTTGCGTAGTTCTCGAGTTTTAGGGATTCACACAGACAGACAGACAGACAGACAGACACACATTCTCATTTTTATATATATAGATATATATAGCGGTGGGGGGCGCTGAAAGTGTAGCTGCTACAATAAGAATTGCCTGGGCAAAGTTCAGAGAGCTCTTACTTCTGCTGGTGACAAAGAGCCTCTCACTCAGAGTAAAGGGCAGACTATATGACGCATGTGTACGAACAGCCATGCTACATGGGCCATGACTGCTGAGGACATGCGTAAACTCGCAAGAAATGAAGCCAGTATGCCCCAATGGATGTGTAATGTCAGTGTGCATACTCGACAGAGTGTAGGTACCTTGAGAGAAAAGTTGGACCTAAGAAGCATCAGTTGTGGTGTGGAAGAGAGACGATTGCGCTGGTATGGTCATGTGACGTGAATGGATGAGAATAACTGCGAGAAAAAGTGCCACACCCTAGCGGTTGAGGGAACCTGTGGAAGAGGTAGACCCTGGAAGACCTGGGATGTGGTGGTGAAGCACGACCTTCGAACATTAGGCTTCACCGAGCCAATGACTTCTGACCGAGGCCTTTGAAAATATGCTGTGCGTGAGAAGACTCGGCAAGCCAAGTGAGACCATAATCCGTGGCCCACTTATTCGTACCTTTTTTCATTGGACACTAAACTCTGCTTGCGAAGATCTGTTGAGGCAAGTGAAATCGAAATCGAACCAAATTCGAGGACTCCCATGCCAATCTTTCCTTCATTGGACACTAATCTCTGCTTGCGAAGACCTGTTGGGGCAAGTGAAATCGTAATTGAACCAAATTCGATGACAGGCACCCGTGCCAGTGGAGCACTAACAGCACTGTCCGAGCGTGATCATTACCAGAGCAGCTGTTTGGCTTCTGTGCCGGTGGCACGTCAATAGCACCATTTGAGCGCGATCGTTACCAGCGTCGCCTTACTGGCACTTATGCCGGTGGCACGTGAAAAACATTCGAGCGAGGTCATTGCTAGTGCCACTGGACTGGCTCCTGTGCAGGTGGCACGTAAAAAACGCCATTTGAGCGTTGCCGTTGCCAGCACCGCCTGACTGGCCCTCGTGCTGGTGGCATGTAAAAGTACCTACTACACTCTCTGAGTGGTTGGCGTTAGGAAGGGCATCCAGTTGTAGAAACTCTGCGAAATCAGATTGGAGCCTGGTGCAGCCATCTGGTTCGCCAGTCCTCAGTCAAATCGTCCAACCCATGCTAGCATGGAAAGCGGACGTTAAACGATGATGATGATGATGATTTATATATATACATATATATATATATATATATATATATATATATATACATACATATCTGAGTACCTTATTATTTTTTCTAATACACACACACACACATACACAAACACACACACACAAACACACACACACACACACACACACACACACACACACACACACACACACACACACACACACACACACACACACATATACATAGATATATATAGTTCAGTTATTGGGATTTCAGTCAATAGATTTGTGGGTGTTCCATTTCAGATAATGCAAAGATCTTAACGAGTATTAATGATGGAAAACTCGTGGTTTTTATATGCACATCAAGAAATAATCCCCAAGCATGATATCAACTTAGTGGTAAAGACACCCCCACAAGAGAGTACCCCTGAAATAGAAATAGAAACTAAGACTATGGAGAGCATCCAGCAAATAGCTAACTCCATCCACCAGAGTATTAGAGTTACGATAGACTACCCTACTAAACACCCTAACCATAGATTACCTGTATTAGATACTGAACTCTGGCTAGAAACTAAGAACAATAAAACCAGAATCCTCCATTCACACTATACAAAACCTATGGCCTCCAAGTACCTGACCCACCGGAACTCGGCTATTGCGGACAATGCCAAATTCAACATATTGATGGCAGACCTCGTCAGAGTAATGCGAAATGTCTCCTGCATGTGCGACCCTACAGAATTAAAGAGACATATACAACATTTCGTCCACCGCATGCAGTTCTCGGGTTACAGCCATAAAGAAAGGATCAGGGTTTACAAAGGAGCTATGAAGAAGTTTGAAACAATCAAACGCAACGATAGGAATGGGATTTGCCCACTCTATAGGAGCAAATCATGGAACACCATAGAAAGAACTAAGAAGAAAATAGGGAAGGCAAGCTCATGGTACAATAGCCACAAGTACCAAAGCGTCATGTTCGTCGACACCACCCCTAGAGGCGAACTGGCGTACCGCTTTAGAAGGGCCCTAGACAAACTTAAGCTGAGAATTAAGGTTGTTGAAAGGCCAGGCAACCCTATCAAATCCCTTATCAGTAGAACATACCCTTTCAGTAGAACCCCCTGCACTGATAGGAACTGTATCGTATGTAGATTTAGCCCACAAACGAACTGCAAAACCAGAAATGTGGTCTATAGTATAAGATGTACAGAGGGACGATGCAGAAATAAGACAACGACATATGTAGGCGAAACAGCAAGGAGTATAGGGGAGCGGGCAAACGAACATTGGAGGGAACTTAAGGAAGGGAAGAACTCATCAGTTCTGTACCAGCACGCTGAGCAAGAACATAGAGGCTCAATCAACAACATAGAAATTAAAATCTTATCTACA
>NC_142928.1:183577940-183582940 GCF_046866305.1 Octopus bimaculoides | reverse complement strand
GACAAAGTAATAATAGTAATGGTTTCAAATTTTTCCACATGGGCAGTAATTTTAGGGGAGGGGATGAGTCGATTACATTGACCCCAGGGTTCAACTGATACTTGTTTTATTGATCCTGAAAGGATGAAAAGCAAAGTCGACCTCGACAGTATTTGAACTCACAACGGAACAAAATACCGCTAAGCATTTCGTTCGGCACACTAACAATTCTGCCAGCTCATTGCCTTAATAATAATCCTCTCCTATAGGCACAAGGCTTGAAATTTGGGGGCATAGACTAGTTGATTACATCGACTCCAGTGTCTTACTGATACTTATTCCATCAACTCCATAAGGATGAAAGGCAAAGTCAACCACAGTGGAATTTGAACTCAGAACATAAAGACGGACAAAATGCTGCCAAGTATTTTACCCAGCATGCTAATGATTCTTCCAGTTCACCGTTTTAATAATATAGATGGAAAACCAAACAGCCATTGTTCTAAGCACATGTGGCTGGGTGGTGGTTAGTGGACAGCTTCAGAGTAGACACAATGTAGGTGAGGAGAAAAGAGAAGAGTGAGCAGGGAATGTCTGAGTGGAAGTGGTACAAGACCAGGCATAGAAGCCACTGTAGCTGTGATAGAAAAGTCAGAAGAGAAGAGGAAAAAAGATGTGTGGGCTGGGCCAGAGATTGGAGTGTGTTGGTGAGTGGTTTCAACGCTTTGCTTTGAATGTGGTCTGAAGTATGTGTGCGCATAACAGTAACACCATCCTAGATGTGGGAACATGAGTAGTATTGCATTGTGGACCTCGCTAAAGCTTTGTAGGAGTTAATTGTTGGAGACTGAAGTGCCTTTTGGTTTTGAAGAAGACCAGATTTTGTGTCACAGATTTTATGATGTGAATGTGTCTTTGCCTGGAGAGATCTTCAAAAATGGTGAAGACTAGTGCTTATAATGACACTGAGGGTTCTGGATGATTGTATTTGATGTAGCAGGGGCCGTTTTCCATGATATATATAATGATTAGGCATGTGCACCATTGAAGGAGGCAAGATTATCACGTCTCTATTGGAGGGGGCTATAAAGATCTCTGTTCCTGATGTTAGTCTAGATATGATGTGAGCTGTTTAGGGTCCATGTGGATGACACATGCATATAGATGGTTAGAGAGAAATGAATGATAGTATTATTTCCAAGGAGGTCATTGGTGTGTAAAGTAGTGAGGGTAGAGGACAAAACTGATTGAAAGATGGGTCAAAGGATTGCTCCATCAATGTGATGGAGCACATTGATTGAAAGATGGGTCAAAGAGAGCTCCATCAATATGACCCATGATGACAATATAATCTGACAAGAAAGCAACAATCAGAGAGAGAGGAGCCATTAGGCATAAAGTTTTACCAGGAGATTCACATTCCAGCAGAATGAGAATTTGGCACAGAACATTCAGCCTGATTTGGTGACAGCACTCTTTGGCACTGGAATCAAACATACATGTATGCAACAGAGAGAGAAAGAGAGGGGGGGGTAAGAAAGGGAAATTACAATTCTCTAATTGAATATAACTGACAGAAATAATTACCCTCTCTTCATACACATAAAGAGAAATATGCTCCAAGACAAACAGAGAGAAAGAGGAAGGAAAGAACAAAAGAAACATTAAAATGTCTGATGTCAAATAAGTCAGCACTGAATTAGCAATGCCAAAATGTCTCCTACCTACATGCCAGATATGATCAACAATTTTGCTGATGTGGAGGACAGCAATGTTTCCACTAAATTTCTCTCAGTTGAAAGCCCATTGATGATTGATACAGAAGACGAGGTCTCCAGTAGATCTGGTTTTATAAAATCCATATTGATGATTATGAAATTGATTTAGATTCACAAAAGCTGTATGGATGGTCATTAAATAAAATAGATCAATTTGAAATACAGATGCATAGAAAAAGCTTGATAATAGAATTTGTAGAGAGAAATACAAAACATGCAAACAATTATATTTGTTAAAGATAACAAAACACTTTCATAGAGAAATTCTCCTACAAATACTTTCTTTATTTCAATAAATTACAATAAGATTTATTTGCAAAATAATCTCCTTTCCAACTGACAAATTGGCAGCAGTCAGCAAGGGATCCAGTATGTTATGCACAATTCTATTTAATTCAAAATACATTCAAATTAGACAAAATATATGAATTGAAGGAAGCATAAATTGAACTCCACATACACACACATACATAATGTAATATCAGTGTCTAGTCAGTTGTAGGTGAATGTATGTATTTACTTTGAGGATGGCCAAATATACATATATCTGCAAGTACTGATATGTGAACAGAGTATACAAACAAATACCTTTTATTTATACTTTCTTCGTATGAGGAATAAATAAATCACATGGACCCCTGCCCAGTTAGACATGATTCTCCACCATGGATTTTGTGACAAGTTACGAAACGTCACAAAACCTGAAAAGAATATATATGTCAGGGCACGTCTGCACCTGTACATATTAGTGCGCCTGGAAAGATGTTAATTTGCACATAACACAGAAATTAACATCAGTTGAGTGTGTATTGCTATCATAAGTGGCCACCATGCAGTGGAAGAAGTCAAGTTATAGGCAAAACTCAGTTTGAATAATTAACTATTATTAATCTGTCTTTGCACAGTACTGTGTGCATTGATGTATGTTTAAGGTATTAAATAGAAAAGTGGCAAAATATACTAATGACAACATCCGACACAGAGTGTCTTCATTTAAATGAAGAAATGAATATTCTCCATCCCATGTCATTAGGTGCTTATTAAAGGAATATAGAATGGTTTCATTAAAGATCTCAGTAATGTGCAAGATGGGTTTGGTTTTCTGTGAAAGAAATGGTAGCAAAATGGACTTAGTAAAAAAAATAATGTTGAATTTATATAATTGTCAGTTAATCCATTTGTGATAATGGAGAAAAATGGAAGGATGTGATGAAAAGCTGTGAAATAATCATTTGAACACTGATTGCTCTGCTAGTTAAACAATAGGAAGAGAGAGAGAGAGAGGAGGGAGTGGGAAGAGGGAATGGAGAAAAAAAAAAACAACAACTCCAGAGAACTTCTACAAAGAAAACTAAACAAGCCAAGTAGTATTAAGAAGGGTACAGTTTTCTGACAATCTGGTAACCATTGGACAAACAGGTCTACTACCATTGGTCATTGGACAAAATAAACTAGCAACAAATTCTTATCTTTTTTTTTTTTTTTCAGAAAATAAATTTGACAGTATTGCAACTTAATGAAGCTAATTAGGCATATAAGTAATTTCAAGAGCAACTACACTTCATGTACAAAGGCAGCATGTCCATGGAAAACTTGAATGTGTATAGGCAATTTCAGGCAAGGCTTTTGTTTTCAACTAATACAAAAGGTTTTCTATGAAAAAAGATATGATAGCTGTTTATAAATTAAACAAGTTGTTTTAATGAAAATTTCTGTAGAAAACTATGAAGGAAAAATCTGTAAAAATGGGGGCAGGAAATGGACCCTAATAATAGCTATCATAAATGTCAGCAGACATTCAAGAACAAAAAACAAGAAAATTTGGACACTAACATGAAATGGTCTCCTATAAGATTAATTGTATACATTTTTTATGTTGTATCAATAAATCAGGAAGTTTCAGAATATAGATTTTTCACAAAATAATTACTGTAATAAAAGTAAGGCTTAAGTCATCAACTTGTTGAATTCTGTTAGAGAAATGTTAAACTTTCGATTGTGAACTTTCTTCAAATGTTATCAGTTTTTAAATCAGTGGATTTTCAAAATGCTTCCATTTAGAATAATAAAATAGAATATAAATAATATAACAAGTTTACATAAAGTATTTGCCAAGTCTATCAAATGAAGAGGAGTTTCTCAATGGTGTGGAATTTGGTAAAGTGGTTGCAGATTGTGAGATAAATGTAGTAAAATATTAATTTAACAGACTTTATCAGTCAACAATATTGATACGGGGAAACATACCCGGATTTAATGTATGCAAATATAATCCTAATTTCTTTTTTAAAGAGTATATTTTTAAAGAATATTTTTTTCTTTTCACTGTCAGACTAGCATCTTTGTCTAGACTTGGGTTATTTTTTAAAGACTGATAAAATGTTAGTGAAATGTTTTTTGAGATTTAAATTCCAAGAGTAATTGAAAATATTTAGAAAATTTTAATTCATTTTCTTTTTGTAAAAAAAAAAAAATTTTCTTTATGGAAAAAAGATATACAGAAAAGCTGATTTTAATTGAAATATAATGGAAGTTATTTCTTGGCACTGTTCAAATGATAAAATCTCGTAATTGAAGACTAGGTTTTAAAAGTATTCAAATTACACACACGCCAGTTTGACTTGGGAACTTATAGCAGTAGCTGTCTTCAGTTTAAGTTTTTGTTTCATTCAAAGATGGCAGAATTAATAAGGATTAACACTGGCACATGGTCAAATTTTGGGAGAGGGCACATTTGTTGATTATATCAACCCCAGAAATTAGCTGGTGGTTTATTTCTTTTACCCCCACAAGATGAATAATAATTATAATATTACTTCTTCCTAATTTTGGCACAAGGCCAGCAAGTTTGGGGAACAGAGTTAGTCAATGATATCAACCCCAGTACTTGACTGGTACTTTATTTTATCGGCCGTGAAAGGATGAAAGGCAAAGTTGACCTTGGTAGGATCAAAACTCAGAATGTAAAGAACTAGGAAAAATACTGCAAAGTAGTTTTTTCTGACACTCAAACAGTTCTGCTAACCTACCACCTAATAACACTTTATACTCTAGACACAAAGTCTGAAATTTTGGGGGAGGGGTTAGTTGATTACATCAACCCCAGTGCTTAACTGGTTCTAATTTTGTTGACCCCGAAATAGTAAAGTCGGCCTCTGCGGAATTTGAACTCAGAACGTGAAGCCAGAAGAAATGCTGTGAAGCATTTTGTCCGACACACTGATTCTACCAGCTCACCATAAT
>NC_142928.1:183467940-183572940 GCF_046866305.1 Octopus bimaculoides | reverse complement strand
TCAGAACACCGACTATTATTTACTTTCAATATTTGGCTTTTAGCCATCTTTGTGAGCACGCATCTCTGTGAGATTGTTTTAGCTATATATTGCATTCTGTGAACAATAACATCATTGGTTTAGAGGTTTCCAAACAATCTGATCACTAATTCTATAGGTGAGAGTGACAATGGAGTGTTTGTGCAACTTGGGTGGAGTAAATATCACAACACATTTTTGTTCTGATATACTAGTTTACATCTTTTGCCGCTGAATATTATTGAAAGAAAGATAGGCAAACAGATGAACAATTACTACCCACCATTCCCTCCCATTGGAACATGCCTCATTCACCTGTCTTTGTTTTGGCATAATTTCTACAGCTTGTAGCCCTTGCTGTCACCAACCCTCATTTGTTTGCCACGGTCAGGCATGTTTTTCATGGAAGACTAAAAACACATGACATTACTTGCATGATGGACATGCACATTTACAGCCATCATGTAATGTCCATGACAAGGGTGTACACACACAACTGGCTTCTTACAATTTCTGTGTAACAAATCCACCCACAAGAAAAGATGCTCACCCAAGGTGCCATGCAGTGAGACTGAACTCAAGATCACAGTTGAGAAGCAATCTTCTTAACCACACAACTATGTCTGCACCTAACTTCATATGTATGTATGTATGCACATATATATATATATATATATATATATATACAAACACGCACAGCTAAGTGACACTGTTGCTTATGGCGACGACAAGGGTTCCAGCTGATCTGATCAACAGAACAGCCTGCTCGTGAAATCAACATGCAAATGGCTGAGCACTCCACAGACACGTGTGTACCCATGACAGTTCTCGGAGATTCAATGTGATACAGGATGCAACAAGGCTGGCCCTTTGAAATACAGATACTATTCATTTTTGTCAGCTTAGTGAATTAGAGCAATGTGGAAATAAAGTGTCTCGCTCAAGGACACAACGTGTCACTAGGAATTGAACCCTCGACATTTATGATCTAACCACTAAACCATGTGCCCTCCCTCTCTCTGTGATGGCTGTGTGGTAAGTAGCTTGTTTATGAACCACATGGTTCCGGGTTCAGTCCCACTGCGCGCCACCTTGGGCAAGTGTCTTCTACTATAACCTCGGGCCGACCAAAGCCTTGAGTGGATTTGGTGGACAGAAACTGAAAGAAGCCCGTCGTATATATGTATGTATATATATATATATGTATGTGTGTGTTTGTACCCCCAACATCACTTGACAACCAATGCTGGTGTGTTTACATCCCCGTAACTTGGCAGTTCGGCAAAAGAACTGATAGAATAAGTACTAGGCTTCTACAAGAATAAGTCCGGGGGTCGATTTGCTCGACTAAAGGTGGTACTCCGGCATGGCCACAGTCATCCCTCTCAATAGGAAAATGATAATTTACATAAAAACTATCCATAAATAAAATGATACTTACTTTTCCAGTTCTGATAGCATAAACAGCAACCCGACATATTATAAGAAACCATTTTATATGGAGAAACTGAAGTGTAAGCAGCAAGCCATTATATATATACCAGCCAGGACAGAAACCAACAATTGGATGAGCCAAGAACAATGTACTATATACAATTCTACAACAAAAAACATATAAAACATGTATTAAACAGTTAAAGGTGAATAAAATCATTAGATTATACATACAAACACATTATACTATAATGACCTTAAAATTTGAGAATTTCTTGAGGTCATTAAGCAAATTAAAAAATGCAATGAATAATTACAATTTCTCCCTCGTAATAATTGGTCATTTATTTTATTTATCATTTTATTTTTTTTGTAACAATTTACTGATAAACACTGAATATTAATGATTGTTTCTAACAAAAGTTTGAATATTAGTAATGAGAATTAAACTATAACAATATTGTATTAGAATAGACATAGTTACATGAAGTTGCACTGTTTGTGGAGGAGTAACTTTCAGAATTTTATGACCAGTATTTAGCCAAATATTCTCTGGCAAGATATGAAATTATCAAACTATTACATCATTCATGAGAAATCAAGTTATTCGGCTTGCCATTGAAATTTGGCAGACACTGTTGTCTGCCAAGTTCCAATGATGGAACATGAAGAGAATCGAGCACCATCTGGTGGCAAACACCAGACAGAACAAAATAAAATAAATGGTAATCTAATGGCTTCTAGTTTGAACTTTTGGCTTTAAAGTCAAATTCAAGAATTCGATATTCTGAACCAGAGAAAAATCTGCATTTTAAAGCAAAGAAAATATTTCTACAGGATGGTGTAATTCCTCACAAAAATGCTGGAAACTCTTCTTCAACTGAGAATAGTCTTAAGAAGCCTTTACTTTATACACTGACAACAAACATAAAAAAGACATGTCAAATTTACCACACCTGCCAAAAAAAAACCCCAGTACTTGTGACCTTGTTTATCACTGATTTATAATCATTAATGTTATATTTATCTGTGATAAGCATAACATGGTACACTCAATTTTGAACCATGTGCTTTTCACAGATTGATCTGTGATAACACAAATTGGAAATCAGTCAAAGATCTTGCTTGTTCCCCCCTCCCCCAAAAGTGCCCAGTGACCACCTGCAATGGTCAATTACTCAGAATGCACTGACTACCACTTCTGTTTACATGACCAAGCTGTATAGCTGCTCATTTTTTTAAATATGGATTTATGTACTTGCACACATCAACATGAGAACAGTGAACAGCATAAATATGAAGGCACCTGACTCTAACCAATGAAGTAAACAAGTGTTATTCTCTACAGGAAAAGGTAGAGATGAACAGGAAAAGGTAGAGATGAACAGGAAAATATATGACAGTGGAAGCTTTGCTGCTGTGGACCACGAGTTTGGTGTCAATGAATCAACCATTTGTTCCATTTACTAAGTGCATGGAGATGATTCATTTATCACTATTATGGAGTGTTTTAACTAAACCTTCACAATGAGTGAGGGCAGAAGCACAAAATTATCTCTTCAGCCCTAAGATTACAAATATGTAGGAGGATCAACCGGATTTCTCACTTGAAATATTAAAATAATACAGTTTAACTAAAGTACTGCCAAATGACAATACAGGGAAATAAATAATTAAAACCCAGGAATATAAACGTGAAGAATGTTAAAATAAATATATATATATATATATTGAATAGTAGGATGTGTAAAGCAGGGATTCCCACTCTGGGGAGCCAACATCTCCTAGGGGTGCAAGATGATATTTTCAAAAATGCGACAAGAGAAGGAAATATACATTGTAGTAACATTTTGGTTTTCAGAATAAAATTATCCATTAACTTTGAAACTAACTTTATTTCATTTAGTGCAGAGAGAACTTTAAGAGATTATGATCAAGAACAACATCCTCATTCCATTTGTAATGACATCCTTAAGAAAATCTACATCCAACTATCTTGTTTATCAACACAAGATCTAAGAAATACGTGAATCTCTAAGCAGACCTGCAGATTGCAGTCAGCAAGAAAGTTTTTAAAAGAGTCATAAATGAGAAGTAGGTGTAATAAAGTCAGTGAATTTTAAGTTCGCAATTTTGACTAATTTCACAGTTTTACACAGTACCTTAAGGAGGATTAGAATAATGATCAAGGATAGAGGATATGGTAAACAAATGCTACCAACTTCATCATTAACATCACCACCACCACCAACCTCCATTTGAAGCGATGTGAAATTAAATGTTTTTCATTCAAGCTTATAAAGTTATTTCCAGAAAAGTGAAGACTGGTACTTACCTCCATGGAAATATCACAAGCCTTGTAATAAACCAAGTGCTAGCAAAAACAACAAAAAGTATGTCGCACATAACTAGCTTGCCACAGTATTTCGCCATTTTAGCAGACTGTGAAGAAAAGAAAAGGAAATTATAAGAATATTTTTGTGTTTAAGAGCAGATGTCGAGAAGGATAAGATGGAATAACTACAGGGAAAATAAATAATGATAATAATAATGGCTTCAAATTCTGGGATGAGGCCAGCAATTTTAGGAGGTGGGGGTAAGTTGATTATATTAACCCCAGTGCTTAACTGGTACTTATTTTATTGAACCTGAAAGGATGAAAGGCAAGGTCAACCATGGCAGAATTTGTACTCAGAAAGTACAGAACTGGAAGAAATATGACTAAGCATTCTGTCTGGCAGAGTAACAATCCTGCCAGCTCACCTGTTTCTAAGCAAGGCAAAATTTTACTCATAGATAGACATGTCTCTCAAGGAAGACTGCAAACAAACAAACATCTCTTGTATGACAGTGATGCTCATTTATATCACATGATATCTAGACAAGAGCGAGCGCACGCACGCACGCACGCACGCACACACGCACACACACCACAGTATTGACCAGACCATCAAATGCTGTTATCCACAGCTGGCCGCAATATGCTTCCACTTAAGACTTGTTTGTGCCATTCTTTTCCATCTTGATCCAGATTACTTGACCAGCTCATCTTCCCGTTGTCGTGGAGGCCTTCTCCAAACTCTTGGATACCACCCAGTAACTGCACAAGTCTACCTGTTGTCTGTGAACCTTGCGACATATCTGGCCCAGCAAAACTTGCGCTTTTGGTATTCTGCAATCACATTGTTTACTTCATTCTGTTCTCACGCTATTTTATTTATATATATATATATATATATATATATATATATCAAAAGTATATGTTATAATATTATTCCACAGCCATACCAACAATCCAACATACCTCCATCATCAGCTGCCCCATATATATATATATATATATATATATATATAGAGGCTTCTTCGAATTTCCATCTACCAAGCTCACTCACAAAACATTGATCAACCTGGGGCTGTAGTAAAAGACATACATCCAAGGTGCCATGCAGTGGGATTGAACCCAACCCAAGACCATATGTTGGAGAGCAAGTACCTTATCCATATAACCATATCTACACTTCCTTCATAACAATCTGTAAGTTGGATCCCAAAGTCAAGCAGTCTAACATACCAATTTAGTGAAAAAAGTTATTTTATATTACTATACAATTACTTGAAAATAACTAAATCATTTCCAAAATTAATTAAAATACACTGCCCATGCATTTCATAGATTTATTTGCATTAAAAGTAATTATTGGGTTGGCAACTAATTTCCCACCATTTTTTTAAATTTTGGAATTTATTTCATTTTTAAATTTTGGAATCTATTTTCTTTTTTTGTTCTAGTTAATTTTAGTTAATCTTCAGATCATTAAAATGTAATGTCAAGTTAAGAAAAACGAACATTTTTGACACCTCCTTTTTGCTTTTAATCAAGGTTCTAAGGCCGCAAAAGCTGCTCACGACATTTGTGCTGTGTATGGAGAGGGTGCCATAGCTGAAAGAACCACTCGTGATTGGTATGCCAAGTTCAAAAATGAAAATTTTGACCTCAAAGGCATACCTCGTTTTGGCCGTCCAGTTGAGTTCGATGAAAAGTGATTAAACCAACTTTTGCATGAAAATACTTGTCAAACAACAAGGGAATTGGCAGAGAAAATGGAATGCTCCCACACTGCTATAGAGAAGCATCTTCACTCTATGGGAAAGGTTCAGAAGTATGGAGCATGGGTTCCACATGCTTTATGTGACAACAACAAAAATCAACGAGCCACAATCTCAGCTGGTTTGCTTGCTCGTCACAGCTCAACTCATGGACACAAGCAACAATTTCTTTACTGAATCGTTACTGGCAACGAAAAATAGTGCCTGTACATCAATATGAAGCAGCGTAAGGAATGGCTTAGCCCCAGTAAACAAGTGACACCACGCGTGAAACAAGATCCTCATCTGCGTAAAACGATGTTGTGCATATGGTGGGACTGGGAAGGGATTATCCATTACGAATTGCTTGAACGGAACCAAACGGTCAACATGGAACTCTATGTTCAACAGATGTAACAACTCAACACGGCTATTCAAGAGAAAAAACTTAATCAGCAGCATGGAGTTCTTCTGCTGCATGACAACGCCCACCCTCAAATCACCAATATGACCAAGGAAGCCATTCAAACTCATGGCTGGGAAGTGCTGCCATATCGCTGTACTCTCCTGATTTGGCGCCAATGGATTTCCACCTCTTTTGATCTCTTTCAAATGCTATGCATGGAGTTTCATTCAATACTGATGCAGAATTAAGAGCTTGGTTGGATCAATTTTTTGATTGGAAATCGGGTGATTTCTGCCAACGAAGTATTGAAAATCTTGTTGAACGTTGGGAAGAAGTTGTAAACAACAAGGGTGAATACATTATTGAATAATTAGTTGTTATTTTTTATTAAACCTTTCAAAAAAATTTTTATTCAAAAGAAACGGCTGGAACTTAGTTGCCAACCCAATAGATTTGCAAATAAAAAAAGAAACATGTCTACTATCAAAATATCAAATTTACAAGAAAAAAACTAACTAACCCCAGTTACTATCTACTGTGTTATTTTTTTCTTTCAAATGTGGCCAATAGCAAACTTTAAAAGTTAGATAAGATAGATATGGAAATAAAGAAACAAAATATAAATTGAAATTAAGGAAAACATTCAATTTTATCTAATTACAATCACAGAGAGTAGAAGTTTGGCGGAAGCATTTTTTTTTTCTGTCATTCATCACAACTAGTTCGAAACCTAAATTTTATCTTGTCAAAACATTTCACCTAAAACTCCATTTATTAATAGCTTAACACTTTTAAGAATACACACACACAAATTCACACCCACATACACATGCACAGTCACACACGCATATGCACGCACAATCACTTCCTTTCTCTCTCTCCTTTTCATGTACATGACCATACAGCTATCTAAATATTGATTTCGAATTTTGGCACAAGGCCAGCAATTTAGGGGGAGGGCCTAAGTCAATTACAACAACCCCAGTGCTTAACTGGTACTTATTTTATCAACCCCGAAAGGCTGAAAGGCAAAGTCAACCTTGGTAGCATTTGAACTCAGAACACGTAGACAGATGAAATGCTGCTAAGCATTTTACCTGACATACTAATAATTCTATAAATATTAACTGGAGGACAGATTTGAAGCTGACCAGGAGGAGAGAGGACATTATCATTTATAAAGCCATGAATGACAAAGAAAGGACTCTGACAAACAACCGATAGATTAATTAAGCAAGTAGTTAAAGAACTAACCAACTGATTAATAAAGAAGTGAAACTGAACCAGTGCATGTGCTTATTGTTGGCAAAATGACCCTCCCAAGATACGATAAACATTACCATTAAAAATAATTTGATAAACTAATTTAAGAAAATTCAGTTACAATGTCACTTTTTTAACCTGTTTCAGTCATTGGACTGTGGCCATGCTGGGGCACCATCTTGAAGGGTTTTAGTTGAACAAATCAGCCCCAAAATTTACTTTAAGCATGGTTTAATTTATCAGTTATAGGCGCAGGAGTGGCTGTGTGGTAAGTAGCTTGCTTACTAACCACATGGTTCTGAGTTCAGTCCCACTGCGTGGCACCTTGGTCAAGTGTCTTCTACTATAGCCTCAGGCCGACCAAAGCCTTGTGAGTGGATTTGGTAGACGGAAACTGAAAGAAGCCCGTTGTGTATATGTATATATATATATACATACATACATACATACATACATACATACATATATGTATGTATGTATGTATGTATGTATGTGCGTGTAGACACTGAAACTGAATACAGCCCCTGGACACATCAAAACCTGTAAGACCATCCAGCACATGCCAGCACGGAACATGGACATTAAATGATGACAATGTACATATCTATAAATGTATATCAGGCACGTGCCACGAGTAATTACTCGTGATAGCAGTCGGTGACGTTTATGTTTTGCAGCTTTCTTCATGCAGTATTAATTTCAGTATACAAGAAATTATGCAAACATGTTTGCAGTAATATGTATGCTCAGTATTATACAAATACAATTGTATATTCACAAATAAATAGAAATAAAGAAAGCTAGTTCATCAGACCACCAGAACACCATGGTCCAGTTCCAACCTTCCATTCACTGTGTATATAAGGAGTGAATTTTGTGTGACTATGTTATGATGCAGGTATACACCTCTGGTATAAAACAGTGTCACACAACTAAATAGTTGGTCCTGGTTATCTAAAATAACCTTTTACAGAATATTTATGTTAACACAGAAATCACTCCATGTACTCGAACACAGGTGTGATATTCAGTATACACTGTTCAGCTACTGACTGTTAAACCAACACACATTGAACTAACAATAAACCAACACGGTTGAACTAATACTGTCAAGTACCCCCTTGACAGTTCACTCAGTTCTTATTTATTGTAATCAGTCCACCTTCAGTCATGTGGGGGTGTTCAGGATTCTCCCATAACAGAATATTTAGAGTTGAACTGTTGATGTAACTATGATGTTCTGGTGATGTGATGAGCTAGCTTTCTTTATTTGCATTAATTTGTGAATATACAACTGTATTGTATAATGCTTGAGCACACATTAATGCAAACATGTACACATAATTTCTGGCATACTGAAATTAATACTGCATGAAGAAGGTTGGTAGAAGAACTGTAACCTATGGAAGTCAGTTAAATAAATCTATGTTCACCTAAGGGCTTGAAGTTTTAGGGGATTACAAGTATACATTGTGATGTCTATACCCTACTCAAAAGTAATTTCTGCTTCAACTAAAGTTGGAAATTGAAACCTCATTCTATGAAGGCTATCCTGATGCTTACCATTTGCTGTGTGATTATTGACAAGAAATGAGCAGGAGTGACTGTGTGGTTAAGAAGTGTACTTTGCAATGACAAGGATTTGAGGTTTAATACTTCTACACAGCACTTTGGACCAGTGTTAGCAAGAAACTGTGTGAAACTAGATCGGAAGAGCTGTTCATGTGTGTGGGTGATAGGGCTCAATCTGACACCCTGTTTAAACTGGATTCACAGATGCCTTTAGGAGTCCAGTCTGTTGCAAATATTCAGATCAGATCTCCAACCTGAGGTTAACTTCCTTGCCTTCTCCTTTAACTAAACCATAAAAAGATCCTGTTTAGATCATCCTTTAACATCTATTTTCTTTGCTGGCATGGACTAGAATGTTTGTTAGAGGCTGGTGTGCCAAGGTCCAGTATCTGCCTTGGCTTCTACAGCTGGATGCCCTTCCAAATGTCAACTATTTTACAGAGTGTAACTGGGTACTTTTTTCTCATATCACTGGCACCATTGAGGTCTACACATGAAAATACTCAATACTTAAAGTATAGATACAGCCATAGTTTCACTGATGTGTATTTCTGCAAGGAAGATTAATCAATGTACCATTTGATAAACATATCGTTGTTAAAAAAGAGAAGTGAATTTTATAAGAAAGAAAAAAATAAAAAGGCAATTTGAACTGAAATATGAACGAATATCCCAACATGACAAAAAATGTAAGACACTTACCTCTACAAGGGGATCAACAGTGTCATGAATTACTAGCACCAAAGTACCAACTCTGATCATATTCTGAATCCATGAGAAAGTCAGCAACAATAAAGTTATAATATGGTGAATGAAGAGTTCCCAAAAGTCCTGTAAATAATAAATACAAGAGTAAATTCCAAATGTAATATATATAGACATACATTATATATATATATATATATATATATATAAACTCTGCCAAATTAGATTGGAGCCTGGTGTTGCCATCCGGTTTCACCAGTCCTCAGTCAAATCGTCCAACCCATGCTAGCATGGAAAGCGGACGTTAAACGATGATGATGATATATGTATATATGTCTTCTCCATAGATATTTCCATGATCATTACTCAGATAAACTTAAAGGTCTTGGCAGAGAGTATTAGACCAGTAAGTGTCACTCCTCTTCCCAAGTGCATCATTTCTCTGTTGATCTTCCTCTTAGTCATATGTCTTTTATTCTGTTAGCTTCTTTCTTTGAACTGCTGTTCTCTGGAACTTGTTACCATTGTCTTGTTTTCCTCTAGTCCATGATATTCAATCCTTTAAGCTTTTGGGTAGTCAACATCCTTTGAATTTGTAAACTCCCTTTCTTCTTCTTTGTAGTCCTTTACACTATAGGAGCCAGAAGCCTAGTTCTGGACAAAAATGTTGAAGAAAAAATTACGACATGGCACTTAATAACAAATATGTAAATGCTTTTTACCTTTCGACGCACATCTGTGAAATGAAGCACCAAACTGGAGAGGTAGTAGCCAATCTCTATTATGTAAAACCAAAAGATATCATTGCTCACATGCTGAAAAGATAAATTAAAAACCTTAGTTTAGATATGCTGATATGAACTGTCGATATTACATCATGATCAAATAAGCAGTCAGTGTCTGATGATGTGAAGAGTGAGAGGAATCTAAAATAGCTTCTTCCAAACTGTCACCTCACCTAAGAGTTTCCAGTTTTCTTTATCTTAGGCCTTTTGACCTAGTGTTACTTCTCATGTTTCCATAACATCAGGATGTTTCCTGATAAGCAATATCTAACCCCTCGTTAGATATTTTCTTTACTTGAAGCACCATTAATAATTAAAGCCTCTACTTCAGTTAATCATTTTAGCAGCAACTCAAACATAAAACTTCTAAAAGTTGCATTAAAAAAGAAAAAAAATTTTTTAAGTGCAAGTCTTTAAATTTTAATTCTACACAAATGTCAATTCTTACCATTGTTAAACATCATTTGGTAATTTAATACTCTTTACTACCCGCTTGTGTATACCTGGTTTCATTAGGCACAAAACTGAAATGAGCCCACCTTCAGAGGTACAGCTGATCATGATACAGTATCAATACCTTTAATGTTCAAATCTTAAGTACAATGTTCCACTGATCCACTGAAATTTTTATCATTAACAATACTGAGTACCTACATCAGTACAAGTTATATACATGTAAAGGAAATAATAAGATTGCATACCAGGATTAGCTCAACAATATTAGTATACTGGATTGCTGATTTGGATAGTCAAACACTGCTACTAAACATCCCTCTCACTTTCTGTTGAAAGTATGTAATTTAACCCTTTAGCATTCAGATTTCTCTGTCAAATGTAATGCTTATTTATTCACATTGTTTTGAATTAATCATGTATTATCTTGTAGCCTTGAAATTTTAATGATGTGATTGTTTATTTTTAGAATGACATTGTGAGGTAAGTGTGAGAAGCCAAATCTGTCTGGTTTGAACATAAAACAGGTAAAATAGCTGGGGTGGACACAGCCAGTTTAAATACCAAAGGCTTAACCAAAGGCTCTCTTTAGTACATCTTTATGTGCCTCACAATATCTACTCAGCTGACAAAAATATAGCATCCAAATAGCCTTCAATTTTCATCATATTCTAAAAATATTATACCACTAGTATTAATTTGAGGCTGTTTCACATGCATATATTAACTCGTTTCTAGCCTGGCTAGATTGCACACAATACATTATCAATTTTTCAAGTGAAACAAAGCATTTTTGGCTTGGTTCAGGATATCTGAGGTATTCATCAGTGAGGAGACCAAATCAGGTCAAAGCATTGTCTGGTGATCCACCAGCATTCTGATCGAAGCCCTGTGTTTTAACACACAAGCCATTGAGAAAATTTCTCTGAGACAAAATATTACAAGTAGTGCCATTCCACATTTATACACATTATAAATCCTATACACACCATTATAACGTTTCTCTGGGTTTTCATCTTAGATACTAAGCATCACATATCCTATAATGCCATTCAATTCTTTCTTAATGGCAGCCATTCCACAAATGTAGCTCTCAATTTATAATTAACACATTCTGCATTTCTAAGTTGCTTCTATTTTATTTTACTTTATAAATACATTTCTCAAATTGCTATTTTGTGCTTTTTTTCATTAGTCCCCAACCCCACCCATTTTTCCTATCTGTTTTAGTAATTTACCTGGCATCTTATTCATCTAACTACAAATAGTACACTAAATTCAATAAACACTTCTGATATCTCCCATGTTCTCTCTCTCTCTCTCTCTATATATATATATATATATCAAAGAGTGAAAAGCTATTCAAGATACAAATATGAAATTTTTTTTTCTCAAATCTATGAGGATAGAATCAGAGAATAAATGGCCAAAATATCTTTACATCTGGTGTCTAGTAGGCAACTAACACTTCTGTTAGTTAATGCTGCCATTTTAATATTTTAATGCAGCAAACAATTCTATGAACCCAGGCCAGCAAGTAAGTTATTACAAATACAATGTGAAGAAATAATGCAACAAAATGAGATGGAAGATAATTGATGATGAGCATGCAATGATATGTGACAAAAGTAACATCTTGAAGTACTATATGTATAGTCATGAATAACTTGGAGCAAAATAGTTGGGATTGTCTGTTGAGATACTCTAGCAAACTGTTCTGGTCATCTATTCACATACTCAGGCAAACCACACTTAAGCCACATCATTTGTCTCTTCAGATACTTTGGCAAACTGCAGTGTTCATCTTCCAAGATGATCCTATATACTAAGCTATATACCCCATTACTTGAGTTTTGGTGTACCCAGGTCAGTCAATAATCCCTTGGCTCTATATAGATTTTTGTTGCATAATATAATTTGTATCTACTCCTGTAGATAGATATAAATGTATATATGGTTGGTATATTTGCAGACAACTCAGATGCAATAAATAAATATTGAAAATAGTCTCCATTTCTTTGCAGAGTGTGGTTTCGATCTACAGAACCCCAGTGTTATGAGCCCATTACACTTCAACTGCGCCACTCTGCTCAACAAGGGATTAAGTAAATATATAATGTATTATTTCTTTTATTGTCTGTTCTGGCTTACATTACTTTTATTACATCATCCATCATGTTATTTATTTATTATTCATTTATTTACTTCTATTCACTGGACTGTGTCAAATGTATGAAACAGTCACTTTACAATACATGCTGCAGCACTGCACTGTTAATTCATTTACTAAAAAGCAACATTTCCTCCTCATGATACTCAGAGAGTCACATGCATAGATCTATATGTTGTAAATGTTATCTGGGTCTCTTTATTTACCATTTTCAGATCAGCCAGAAGCAAATCAATTCCATAAATGCTTCACCAGCACAGACTAGCAAGCGAGCTGGCTAGTCTGATGAACTAATTCAATCATCTCTCCACAGTCTGCTGTACCACCTTATCCATCTCTCCAGATATTTTAATACACCACACAAGACATTCGAGCGAGATCATTGCCAGTGCCGCTGGACTGGCTCCTGTGCAGGTGGCACGTAAAATACACCATTTTGAGTGTGGTCGTTGACAGTACCGCCTGACTGGCCTTCGTGCCGGTGGCACGTAAAAAGCACCCACTACACTCTCGGAGTGGTTGGCGTTAGGAAGGGCATCCAGCTGTAGAAACTGCCAAATCAGATTGGAGCCTGGTGTAGCCATCTGGTTCACCAGTCCTCAGTCAAATCGTCCAACCCATGCTAGCATGGAAAGCAGACGTTAAACAATGATGATGATGATACTCCACTCAACTACACTATGTTTCTCAAGCTGCTCCAGCAGAACCACACTGTTTGTCTCTCCGGATACTCAGGTGAACCACACGTCCATCTCTCCAGAAACTCTAGCAAACAACAATGTTCATCTCTTTACATACATTATTGCTTATCCTGCTGAACTAAGGAGAAAACATCAATGAGCATGGTCAACTAGCTAAAAAATATCAACTAAATGTCCCTCAAATTGCACTCGTTTTAAAACAGGAAAGACACGTTGAATGTAGTCTCGGAAGAAAACCATAATAGACATGGCTGGAATATCTTTGACCACGAGTCAGTGCAATTAAGGTTGATCTAGAGTTGGACAACAACAACAAGTTTCTCAGTTGCTACATATCTTTATTTTTACTTGTTTCAATCATTGGATTGTAACTATGCTGAGCCCTTCACTCCCTCAAAGTGTTTACTCAAACAAATCAACCCAAGTACTCATTTTTAAGACTGGTACTTATTCTGTTGTAGTCTTTTGCTAAACTGATAGGTTACAGGGATGTAAACAAACCAGCACCAGTTACCAAGTGGTGGTGAGAGACAAATATACGCATTCTATATATAAATACATACATATCATCATCATCATCATCATTTAACGTCCGCTTTCCATGCTGGCATGGGTCAGATAGTTTCACTGGAACTAGTAAGCTGGAGAGCTGCATCAGGTTCCAATCTGATATGGCATAGTTTCTACAGCTGAATGCCCTTCCCAATGCCAACCACTCCAAGTGTGTAATGGGTGCTTTTTTACATGCCACTGGCACAGGGGCCAATTACATGACACTAGTAACAGCCACACTTACAGTTATGGTAGGCTTTCACACAATTTCCATCGACCAGACTAAATTCACTTACAAGGCATTGGTCAGCCTGGGGCTGTAGTAGAAGGCACTTTCCCAAGGTGCCGTGCAGTGGGACTGAACTCTAAATCACATGATTGTAAAGTGAGCTTCATAACCACACAACCATGCCTACACCTACATATATTGACTTCATTGTTATGTCTAAAAATACGCAACACTAGCATAGTTGGGGGGGGGGGGCTTAGAGAAGATTAAACATAATAGCTTTAAAATAAAGCATAAGTACAAGAGAAGAAAATTAAAATTGTTCAATCAACCGAAATACCAAAAAAGGAAAAAAAAATTGAAATTAAAACAAATCACATCTAGCACTTTTTTAAATTAATTATTTTCTATTGCATATTTTTGTTTAGTTCTCTTTTTCTCCTTTTAATAGTATCAGTTCCTCACATACTGGCATTTCAAGATTTCTATTAACCAGGTCTGCCCTAAAAAACACCTTATCTCCTAAGAACAAGCTAACAACATTGCAGCTTATTTCTGATAAGCAACAATTTCTAAATGCAAACTCCACCTTCAAACAACCCTTAAAACGATAGCTATTTTACTATTACTACTGAAGTAGTTCTTATTTTCCTTTTTATCCTTTATCTTTTACCCTGTTTCAGTCATCAGACTGTGGCCATGCTGGGGCAACAGTTTGAAGAATTTTAGTCAAAAGAATCAACCCCAGTACTTTGTTTAAAAGCCTGGTACTTGTTTTATTGTTTTTTGGGGTTTTTTTTGCCAAGCCACTAAGTTACAGGTATGTAAATACACCAACACCGGTTGTCAAGTGATGGTGGGGGACACAGACACAAAACCACACACACACATATATATATATATATATATATATATATATATATATATATATATATACATACACACACACACACACACACACACACGATGGGTTTCTTTCAGTTTCTGTCTACCAAATTCACTCACAAAGCTTTGGTCAGCCCAAGGCTATAGTAAAAGACACTTGCCTAAGGTGCTACCACACAATGGGACTGAACCCGGAACCATGCAGTTGTGAAGCTAACTTATTACCACACAGTTACACTTGTAGAGAAATTATTTAGTTGAGCATTCCAGATTCTTCGGGCAACAGTGTTATATCCCATATTGTAAATAACCAGAGGTCCATTATCTAAACACTGATAAATTGAAATATCACGCATCAAGATGTTTTATGCTAATTGCTGATTTGGTTCTGTGTCATACTGAAACCAACACTGATCAATAAAAGATCACATCTACAACAAACAGCTGTATGTGACCACCATCTCTTATATCAAACTTCTCTTGCAGTTTGTCCATGATATTTGCTTATAAAACATTCCCACCAAGCCATTCTCTCTTGATTTTCAATTCAATGGATTCCAAGTGTTAGGATGAACATTTATGAACTCAAGACAAAGCCTTGTGAACACTTACCTAAACCTTAAATTTCTCACTAAGTGATCCTGCATCAGAGAAATTTCTGGACGAATTTCCTGCAAGTCAGATAAGCAATCCTTTGATTACTCTTATTTAGCTCCCAAAGACATAGCTGTTCAATTCACAGGAACCTGGTCCTTACTAACTACTTCACACTAAAGGTAAAAACTTGACAACACTGCTATGTAAAGCTATGATCAAGTCCACTCTTGGTTTAACAATACATAGAATATAACTTTTTAACCAGTAATAAAAACCTTCAGCATGGAAGGAATCTGAAACCAGCTGATAACAACTTACATTAGATAGTGTCAAGAGAACTAGATTTGTCAGGTTTTATATTTTATAGGGATAAACATCCATTTCATTCAGAACAGCTGTTACACAAAATGACATTTAGACTATAAATTATTACTATTAATATATATATATATATATATATATATATATATACATACACACATATATATACATATATATTGTCAGTAAATCATAAATCCAAAAGAAAAGCACACACTAAGTTATAGAGCAGTAGAGTATTTAGAGAATGTTAGTTATGGCCAGTTCATAGGGTTACCCAAGGTTTCATGTCCATAAAGCTAAGCACTTTATGAACGTGAAATCATGGGTAACCCTATCAACTGGCCATAACTAACATCACATATATATATATATATATATATATATATAGCCTAACAGCTATCATTAATGTGAAAACGATATTTTAACTAGTTTTATGTGCAAACTATATTCTAACTAGTTTTGAAGTAACAGGTTTCCATTCTAGTTTATTGCCAAAAGTTTTTAGTCACCAGAAATGTCTAAATTTCTTTTTGTTCAAAGAAGGAAATTAAGAAAATATTCAAAACATAAAGAAGCTGTATCATAACTTAATTACTGACAAAAATATAAAAAAAAGGAAATAAAAACACACAAAAATATAGAGAAAGAAATAAAAAATAAAAACATACTAAAAATATATAACGATAAAAAGCAAGTAAGAACAGATGAAAATAAAAACAAATAAATAATCCCAGTTTCCAATATTTGCTCAATTTATTCGTAAAAAAAAAAAAGTTATTTAGTGAGAGTTTTTTTCTTCCCTTTTCCATTTAGTTTTAAAATATTTCTAACAACCAACTGAAAAAAAAAAAGTTTTTATTCATGTTAACTTCTATAAAAATATTCATATACTAAGTAAAGCTAGAATAATATTTTAAAAATATTATGGTTGCAAACATAAAATAATTCTTTTGGTTTATTTACTATTATTTTTTTTAAATACTTTATTTTTCACTGTCTTTTATCAACCCTTTTACTGCAGAATTCAGATATATCCACTCAAAATTTAATTACCTTTAACTGTGGAAAACAGTTTTATATGCTAATCTATCTTTTGTTAAGGTGTGTCATGTTTGAAACTATTTTCTGTCAAGTCTATTGAATCAATGTGACTCACAGAAAATACCAATTCTATTTTTTGGTAGATATTTAATACCATTCTTGGAATAACCATGAAAGTTAATTCTGCAGTTAAAGGTTGAAATTAATTTATTCCTTTCATTTCTAAAGAATTTTATAAAAGTAACAATATTAGGAATAAACTAAAAATACGTTTTTTGTTCATCTTCGCTTCTACAGACAATTTTGGCTGAAACTGTTTCAAATTTAGTTTTATATTTTTAGAAAGTAACCATGAAAGCTTGAAACAACTATCGCAGTCAATGTATATTTTTGCTTTCAAGAATGTCTTCATAACTTATCTACTTTTCCATGCTTGTACAAGGCAGACAGAATTTGTTAAGGTAGATTTTCTATGGCTGGATACCTTTCCTGTCACCAATACTCACCTTACTTGGGTAAGGTAATATTTCCCCAAGGCCAGACATGTTTTCATGGATGATTGGAAATGGATGACACCATTTACATGATGATAGGACTCACAGCCATCACATGATGTCAGATAAGGAGACAGTAATACACACACATGATAGGCTTCTTTTAGTTTTTGTCTACCAAGTCCAACTTATAAAGCTTTGATCAGTCCAGAGTTTTAATAAAAAACAATTGTCCAAAGTACAATGCAGTGGAACTGCACTTGAAATCATGTGGTTGGAAAGCAAATTCTTGCCACACAACCACATCTGCACATCGGACTTTTCTTAGTTTATCAATTTTATGCACGTTCTTTTTTGAAGTGTCATCTTACATATTTAAATTTTAGTGAAATAAAACAACACACTGAAATATTTTGAGGAGGAAAAAAAAAAAAAAACAACAAAAACATTTTATAAAAGCTTTAAACTGTATAAAAATTGTAATCTTACATGATGTGGATAGCCTATCCAACAATTAACAGGTTTCCACAGCCAGACTTTCTACAAAGGAAATACAACACATCTGAAGCATCATCAATACAATTAAAAGTAATTTTAAAAAATTATGCTCGTAGAAGGAAAGGGAAGTAAAATAACCACTGTTATAGGCATTCAAAAATAGAAGAGTTATACTGAAAGTAATGCAAAACTATTTCTATTAACTGATGTAGGTCATTCAAACTGTACATGTCCTCTGTAGTAACTCTCCTTCCTTGGTTTCATTGCAGGAAAATAATGGGTTCCACATGAAACAACAGGCTGTTATCGAGTTCTTGGAAAAGGAGGAGTTCAGGCTGTCTGACATCCACAGAAGGCTACAGGTTCTTTATGGAGATGACACCACTGACAAAAGCAATCTTCACAAATGGATGAAGTAGACAAAAATCATGTGGTACGAGACCATCGACTGCAACCACTAATATGAATCACTATTAAGTGGGCAAATTGACTTACACAGATGAATGTGTCACAATTTGTGAGTTTATGGCACAATATGTTACTAAAAGATGGTGGAAAGCAGAGTACTGAAAAGTGTGAGCAAAGTGAGTACCTCAGCAGTTGACACTTAACTGAGAGAAGCATGAAAGTTTGTTCTGATTTACTAGAAGTGTCTGAAGCCAATCAAGACACCTTTATTTTGCCAAACTGGCAACAGGTTATGAAATGTGGGCATATCTTTATAATCTGGAAATAAAGGCTCAATCCATGGAATGTTATCACACCTTTTCTCCAGGGATTAAGAAGAGTCAACAACTGACACAGAAAAGTGATAGTAACTGATTTTTGGAAAGATGAAGGCATCATTCACCTTGATTTTGTGGAACATGGAAGTACAGTGAACAACAAAAAGCTGTTGAGACACTCAAAAAGCCATTAGGAGGAAGGGGCAATATATATGATTAATAAAAAGATCATGCCCACTTCTGACACAATACTAGAATATCATTAAACTAAAATCTATTCTCTTGTACAATGTATTCTAAGTCATTCATCATTGTACTTTTTATGCCCATTTCTGACATGGGGTGGATAGAACATACTGAGGCAGTATGCTGGATGCTCTTTCTGATAACATTTACTTGTTTACAACTAAAGTACTTCATTCCACTGGTCCTAATACATTGTGAAACCAGTGAGCTACCAGACATACTGTTCATGTAGGATATAAACAAATGTTACTACTGCCCAAGCAGTGTAAGTGCAAAGACACATGGAGACAAACACACATACATACAATGGGTTTCTGTCAACCAACTTTCACTCATGTGGCAGTGGTCAGCCCAAGGCTATAGTACCATTGTCATGTAGTTAGAAAATGAAACCATATGGTTGCAAAGTGAAGTTCTTAACTGCAGGGACATGCCAAAAAGAAATGGTAAGCAATACTTAAATTGTTATATTAAGAAAAAAATAAAAGAAACATACAAAACTAACATGGATACCAGAGGTGTTAGAATTCTAGAAGCTGTTAACTTTAAATTAAATTTTTTTTAATAAAAATGATTACAGTTACTTACATCCAAAAGCATCACCATTCCATAAATGAATATTGCAGAATAAAATGTACAACGCCATCTAAGAAAGAAAATGGTAAGAAAATATTCCAAAACGTTTCTAAGTGGAATTAATTCAATACAATATTTGATGGCATATAAGATCAATTTTTTTTTCAAGGAAAAAATCTCAAAAAATTCCCTACCCCCAGGTCCTACATGCAAAGTTGCTTTAAATATTTCTATGCGTTAATGCACTAAAAACTTTTTTTCCCCCCAGCTTTTGAATCAACAGCTAAGTTTTTAAGTTCATATTTTATTCAAATGTGACAGTCAATGTTTATAAATTTCCCATTTCTCATAATATCCCATTTGCCAAGGCCACATGTATTTCAGCCTGTCTTCCTCATTGCATAATGTTTATATGATGAAGATGCTGATTAAAATGTACATGTGTATTAATATGGTATTATTATTATTAATAATAATGATTCCTCCTATTAAAGGGACAAGACCTGAAATTTTGGGAGCCAGGGGACTTGTCGATTACATCAACCCCAGTCATCAACTGGTACTTATTTTATCGACTCCAAAAGGATGAAAGGTAAAGTCAACCTCGGCAGAATTGGAACTCAGAACTTAGCAACAGGTAAAACACCACTAAGCATTTCATTCAGTGTGCTAATGATTCTGCCAGCTCGCCACCTTAATAATAATAATAATAATAATAATGATAATAAGAATAATAATTAAATATTACGACTCCTTGTAAGTCTGTTTAACTATGAAGATTGGTATTTGTTTGCACAGGTTATGAACACAGTGTGTGTGTTTGCATACTCGTTACAATCGCCGCCCCCCTTCCTCCCACCATTTTAATTTAAACAGTACATGAACAGTTTCACCAAGCGGCTCATATACCCCACCTCCTGTACTGTGGATAAGGGTAAAGGTACATATTTTGCTTACTTTCTTATTTGTACCATATACCTCAATGCAAGCATCCATGAGTGCCATATACATCCAAGGGTATCGCATACATAAATATTTAGATATAATATTTAACAGTCCTGTGTAGCCACCCTCTCTCTTCTCTTCCTGGTCAACCAACATGCCCTCTTCTCATACTGTCTTCATCACATCTTTGCTGGCTCTTGCTCTGCATGTTGTAAGGGATTGAGGGAATTATAAATCATTGTAATTCATTAAATAAACTGTGTCCCAAAGCTCAACACTAGCTGGAAAGTGTTTGCACAGATCTTTTTAGTAATGGCAAAAGTTCCACAACTGCCTTCTCACTGTCACTCCCAAGTACACAATTTCAAGGCCATTACCATCAACATTGACACAATGAAAGGAAGGAATGGGGATATTATTGAAATACTGGAGCGATGCCATGTTGATGTGTGTGGTGTGCAAGAAGATGGAAGGGGAGCCTCTGGTGGATTCTTCACAGGTAAGAAATAGAGATTCAAATCCTTCTAGGTAGGCAGGAGTGATGGACTAAGTGGTGTAGGTAGAAAAGTGGGTAGATAAGGTAATTGAGGTAGTCAGAGTATGTGATAAGGTAATTTAGTTGAGACTTATCATAGATAAATTAACTGTTACATTTATCTCTGCCTATGCTACTCAGTCTGGGTTGGCTGATGAGTAAAAAGACTGATTCTACGAGGTCCTTTTGCAGACTACCTTAATGACAAATGACAGAGACTTTATTATTGTGGCAGATGACTTCAATGGACATGTTGGACAGCATCCCCACGGAGTGCATGGTGGTTATGGCTTTGGCCCTAGAATGAGGAGGGAACAAAACTGCTGGAGTTCTGTGATGCAAATGATCTCACAAGCTGCAACACTAACTTCAGAAAAACAGCCAGCCACCAAATCACTTATCAGTCGGGGGGGGGGGGGCATATAAACCAGATTGCTTACCTCCTCACCAGGCAATGAGATAGACAGATGCTTACAAATGCAAAGTTTTACAACCCAACAGATTACTAGTTAGCGACTTCAGAATTAGAGCTAGAAAGACAGAGATAAACCATTCTGGAAAAGAAGATTACGGAAGCTCAAAGACCCAGCAAACAGAAATTTTCATCAGGTAAATCACCCTGCTCAGAATGTAGGAAAGGAGTTGGAAGTAATTCCATTCGTTGCACCCAGTTTAAGCTATGGACACATAAGAGGTGCAGTGGAATCACAGGTAGATTAACAGATAAAGTCATCTTTGTATGTGGCAGATGTGCAGGAACAATAAGCAGTAAGGACACAGGCTCTCTGAAATGCCCAGGAGGCTCTCTTGGGGTTGTAGATAGTTTCTGTTACCTAGGTGACCAAATTAGCAATGGTGGAGGATGCTTTGAAAGTATTGTTTCCAGAATAAGAATAGGATGGAGGAAGTTCAGAGAGTTATTACATCTGTTGGCAATATAAGGACTCTCTCTCAGAGTAAAAGGTAGATTATATGATGCTTGAGTGCAATACTCCATGGTAGTGAGGCATGGGCTCTGAATGCAGAAGACATGCACAGACTAGAGAGAAATGAAGGCAGTACAACTATAAGAATTTGCAGATCTATCCAATCCCAAGACAGTATAGAAAAATAGAGTAAGTAAAGCAATCTAATCATCATCATCATCATTTAACATCCATTTTCCATGCCAACATGGGTTGGATGATTTGACAGGATCCAGCGAGACACAGAGCTGCACCAAGCACCATTGTCTGATTTGGCAGGATTTTTACAGCTGGATTCCCTTCCTAAAACTTGCCATCTTACAATATGTACTAAGTCGCCCCCCCCCCTGCCTTTTTTTTTTGTGCCACTGGTACTAGTGTAGTTGCTGATTAAGTTGTAAGGGGGGAAAAGAAGAAACTCAGAATTATATAGTTTAAAAGCAAACTTTGCATCTACATAGCCATGTCTGCACCTATACAAATATAAGAATTTGCAGATTCCTCCAACCCTAAGTGGGTACAGAAACAGAGAAATTAATGTAGATATTAAAAATAACTTTAGAAAATATATAAATAACCGAGAAAGATTACAACCCCCAAATTCCAGTAATGTTTTTATGAAAACTGATCAAAACTTAACTGGCTAACAACCAAATATCAAAATTAGCAGAAAACTTTTTGGCAGATTTCTGGACCAAACATATCTCACAGCCCACTGATTGAAACTGGTAAAAGGTTTATATTTGCAACAGCAGCAGCAAATGGGTGTAACATAACACTTACCTTACAACTGGCATTCCATCGGTTACAATGTTGCAGGTTTCAGTCGATATGAGTAGAACAGTCTGCTCATGAAATTAAAGTGCAGGTGGCTGAGCACTCCACAGACATATTTACCCTTAATGCAGTTCTCAGGGTGATTCAACATGACACAGAATGCGACAAAGCTGGCCCTTTGAATTACAGGTACAACTCATTTTTGGCAGCTAAATGGACTGGAGCAACAAGAAATAAAGTGTCTTGCTCAAGGACAGAATGTGCTGCCAGGAATCAAATTTATGACCATGAGCTGAATCCCCTAACCACTGAGCTATCTGCCTTCACCCACCTTAGAATTATAGACTTTATAAATCCTTAATTTCACGAGTAGGCAGTTCTACTGATTGGATCAACAGGAATGCTGGTTATTGTTACCGATGGAGAGCCAGGCCATACACACACACACACACACACACACACACACACACACACACACAAAGAGGATTCTTTTAGTTTCTCTTTACCAAATCCACTCACAAAGCTTTATATTCAGTCCAGGGTCATTGTAAGAGACACTTACCTAAGGTGCCAAGCAGTGGGACTGAACCCAAAATGATGCAGTTGGGAAATAAACTTAACCACATACTTATACCTAATTTGTCAATAGTATTCTAATTCCAATCACATCTAAGATATATTATAGGAATATAAATGAACTCTGGTAATTTATTTCATTTTCCTCAGAAAGTAGAAAGGCAAAGATGACCAGAGGGATTTGAACTTGGAATGTAAAAGGTTGGGCTTAAACACTGCAAAGCAATTTATCTGACATGAATGGTTTTGTCAATTCATCAGCATCCTGGAATGTTTATAGTTAAATCATGTCCTGCTTCAGTGAATGAAATACCGTCATCTAAAAATAAGAACTCAAATAATAAATGAACTCGTCGTATCCAGTAGCAGCAATTTTAAGAAGATAGACTAAAGTAAACATACTTAAGTACCTTCCCCAAACAACTTTTTTTTTCTTTCTGCTACTACGTACTATATATTAAACTGATAAGCTGCCACCTACTCAGTTATTATGATACTATGATACACATAGGCTAAAATATAATCTCTTTCTGCTGCTGCCACTGCAATCACAGAGAAATCTGTGCACCTAATGCTCTTAGGAGAGAGAGAGAAAAAAAAACAAAAGAATCAAACCACTAGTTGTTGAGAAAAGTTCCTATAATTTAAACAGCATTAATCTCTGTCCTTAGTTTAGCTTTAAAGCCGATCTTACCCAGATTCCACAAATTTCTTCAGTACACTCGGTTTTTCTAGTTTCCGTCGACCTCTGAACCATCTTTCCACCTGACGAATGCTTAGATCTGTCTGCTTTGCTAATCCCTACAGGAAAGAAGAAAATGTTTCAATTATATTTTATACAATAAACGACAATCAATTATAACATGCAATCTTAGTATTTTTTTTTTAACCGAAGTATTAACTCTTGATATCAGTTTTGTAACTTGAGATGAAAGATAAAGGTGGCTTCCATTCCCACCCAACCTCCTATCCCAACAATTTTGTTTTCACAATTCCCAGTTGTTACAATGTTCCGTCTGTTCCATTGATTAATCTAGTCTGTCAAGAGAAACAATGTGCTCACATCAAAGCAGAGAAAATAGTTGACTGGCAATAACCCATCAAAAATTAAAATACACGTTTTTTTCATTCTTTCCACAATTTAGATTTTTCACAGCATTTTACAGCAGGCAATCCTAACAGACATACTTTTAGTGCCATGAAAATACTTAGCTTTTGAAATAAACAAATTCTAAAGATAAAGTAGTGTTAAATGTATATCTTTATAATATCATGAATGATGATGATGATGATGATGGTTATGTTGCTGATGGTGGTGGTGGTGGTTATAGCGACAGTGATGGTGACTGACCTTGCTTCACCATACGGAGTTCTTTCTATATTTAGCAACTGATGCACTTACTTTCATTACATAGTCAGGCCTAGATGCATTCAAGTATAATGATAAAAGCAAACCAAAAGTTGAACAAAGGAATATTCCAGTATCTGTTTACAAACTGGGATACGAACATGATTGGTGCACATTATCATTTAACAACATTTATCACAACTTAACCTTCTAACTATCAGATTACTTTGTCAAATGTAATGCTTATTGATCAGTTTCAAATTGATCATGAATTATCTCATGAGTTATCTCATTGCTTCAAAATTTCAAAGATGTGATTGTTAATTTTAGAATCACATTGTCCAGTAAGCAGGTGTGAAAGGCCAGATTGAACATAAAACAGGTAGAATATGTTGAGATTGAGATGGCCACTTTAAATGCTGCAGGTTAAACTGAAGATGACAAATTAGGTTAATTAGAATTAATGAAATTAACAACAAAATTACAGAATTAACACTTTAGACTAAAAAAAAAAAAAAAATGGAAGAAAAACATCAATTTACCATTGATGTGGTAATGGACCTTCAGTAGAGTCCGCTGGGGTTAGGGGGTTAAGTGTTCAAAAAGATCAATGTCTGTAGCCAGAACTAAGTTGTTAGATGAAAGGTGATTATCTTGGATTAAGAAGAGCCAACTCAATCCTCAGAGAATACTATACTAATGAAGCAGTTATCTTTTTTATTGATTGAATAACAATTGATAGAGGTGCATCTTAATGTTTGTCTGTGGTGAAATAAAAATAAAGGAAAATTGATAAAGCAATATAATTAGTGAGGATGGCCTATGTAAACAAGCAAACCAGAAAGATATTCCACACCTAAATAATACACCAACAATTTAATCAGTGCAAGTCATATCCTGTCCTAACAGGTTTAGTGATGACTGTTGTGCAACTTCATTATAGAGAAACTTGTCCAAGTGAGTCGTTATATCAACGTTGTTAGGAGGAAAGAAAATCTATAAAAAGAATTTTAGGCTAGCTTTACATATAATTATGACACATCATATCTTCACAGAGATATCAATTTTTTGTTTTTTTTGTTGGATATACTCAAATCAGGCAAGTATAGACCTGATGAGATGAGAAATGTTTATCGTGGAATTAAACAGCATCTTTGATTATCTGTCATTTTTTTTTTAATTCAATAATTTTGAACACATTGTTATCTTAAAAAACAGAAAAACTTTCAAAGGCAATTTAAAGCAAGACATAAGACAAAGTGATTACAGTATTAGTTTTGACTCCCTGCACACACGGTTAAAACACTGCCAAAGGCAACGTCACCTTCATTCACACAAAATAAGCTACAGGATATCGTGTTTATGGAAGAGATAAAACACCATTTTTTTTTTTCTCAAACAAAGACAATATGAATACACGGTTTTTGCTAACTAGGAGCTACTATATGATGTGAGAGAGAGAATTGCTATTTTAGAGGATAAAATCACTTCTAAGTATATTTTTTCTTTTTCCTTATATTGAGAAATCATTATCAAAGCATGAAAACAGCATACATATTACACATTTTTTCAATGTAATTCTTTTATTATATGGTTGTGGATAGTACCATTTCACCCTGGTTCTGGGCTCTTCAGCATGACATAACTTGAGATTTTAAAATTAGTTTATCTAAAATCATTCAAAATCTAAAATTAAAGATGATCAACAATAAGAAAATTTATGCTTATGCACGTGCACACATATTCGATAGGTTTCTGGATAGTCTGACTACCAAATTTCACTCACAAGGTACTGATTGGCCTGAGACTATAGCCCAAGATAGGATTGAACCCAAAGCTTACAAGTTGTAAAAAGTGAACTTCTTAACTACTCAACTGTCTTGAAATGAATCACTTAAATCTAAAAAATATTTACTGAGTTATTTGCAAGCGTCCCCACCTCAAAGCATGTAAAATACTTTGCTTGAAGATAATGTAATGAAACTAGGAATAAAACAGATTATTCATAAAAACAACAACAAAGAACAAAAACAAAAAATTAAAAAAAAAAAAAAACAGGGTCTCGGATATTAACTGATAATCCTTTCAGATTATCAAATCTAAAGAGCCATATTTTCTGCCAGGCAACAGCTAGTCAAGATTACATATAAATAATATATTGCTAGACACATTGCTATCAAGATTTTATATATTATTTCCAAGATCATGTTGATTTCATCCAGCATCAATTTACAAGGTTTGTGAAATGGTTTTCATTATGTGCTCCATAGACTCACCACCCAATATGCTGCTCCAAACTTCCTCCCTCATTCACCACCATCCTGCACCATGTAAATTCATCCAGAAAATCTTATCTTTCATCAGTTCTAGGTCAACATCAGATTCACTGTGAAGTACTTAATGTTATTTTCCCTTGCTACACAGTATTTGTTTATCTGCACGAGGCGAGAAGGCTCTTACCTCAGTTAAACATGTCCCATACCGAGTTATCAATAGCTCACCAGCAGAAGTAATTAACTCGCAAAGTATTAATAATAAACCAAATGTAAAGGCCTGGAACTAGAGATAACCAGAATGGGAGGATTGAAAACAGAAATAATCTTAGTAATGGTTATCTTGGGGAATGGTTAAAAAAAATAAATAAATAAATAAAAACATGCAGGCGCAAGTGTAGCTGTATGGTAAGAAGCTTGTTCCCCAGCCACATGGTTCCAGGTTCAGTGCCACTGCATGGTACCTTGGGCAAGTGTCTTCTACTATAACCTCAGGCCAACCAAAGCCTCGCAAGTGGATCTGGGAGATGAAAACTGAAAGCAGCCCATGATATATGTATGTGTGTATCAGCATGACCGCAGCCACTTGGCTGAAACACATAGATAAATAAATATATATATATATATATATATATATATTATTTTGTTTAAAAGAGTTCCAACACTGTCTGTTTTTAATGTTTTATTTATATTCCTGCAGAACCAATGTGGGGTATAGAATATGGAATATACAATATATAATATAATATACAATATATAATATAAAATAAAATAAAATAAAAATGGATGGCACCATGAAAGAAAGTATTGAATGTAGATGAAATATTGAGTGTTCAATATAAAGGATCAAATATATAAATATAAATATATAAAGGCGACTCGAGTTTCAGGGCTATTTCCCTTCGTCATGGCCGGTATGACAGACTTTAACAGACTGTAATAAGTTGGCTGGTTTTCTGTCTTTTATACCAATTTTATTTTATTTTATTTTATATATTGTATATTATATTATATATTCCATATTCTATACCCCACATTGGTTCTGCAGGAATATAAATAAAACATAAAAAACAGACAGTGTTGGAACTCTTTTAAACAAAATAATATATTCCTCTATACACAATCATACAAAAAACCCACCTCTTTTGTATTTATTTTTACTCGCATATATATATATATATATATATATATATATATATATATATATGCGTGTGTCTGAGTCTGAATCCTCCCATCACCTCTTGACAACTGCTGACCAAAGCCTTGTGAGGGGATTTGATAGATGGAAACCGAAAGAAGCTTGTCTTATATATATATATATATATATATATATATATTGTTGTATTTTGGGATGGTCATTTTTGTTTATTTGCAAAAAAAAAATTTTTAAATGACCATCCCAAAATACAACAATATCTGTTTCAACAAACGATTTCACATCAGGAATCTTGCAACACACACACACACACACACACACACACACACACGTGTCTGATAATCTGACAATTCTGCCAACCCACCACCCATTGTCACTAGTGTAGCAGCAGTGATTCAAAACTGAACCCCATGGATACACAATCAGACATCACAAGCAAACCACTATAGTTTCACATGACTGGTTTTCTGGAACATTCTAGAATTTGACATCTGGCTCTGTATAAAAACCATTCAGCACACATCTTTAGGAGCCTGATGGTCCAGGAAGGTGGCTATGACAGATGGCACAGAAAAATGACAGGAACCTCTGTTCCCACAAATATAGCACAACTGCTTCCATTTATGTTAGGCAAGCCGCATGTTGCCATATCCAATAGCTAACCGTATACTCCAAGCAGTATCTCTCTCTCTCTCAGTATGTAATCATTGCTGTTATCTGTAAAAGGACAACACAGTTCGTTTTTATGTGTAATAACAAAACCTTCTGTTAAATCAGTGGGTCTCAACTATTTTTTACTTATGGACCCCTCTGATTCCTGTTTTGCTCTCGTGGACCCTCGTGGCCATTTGATGTTTAAAAAATCCTGTCATTTTTATAATTAAATATAGTTAGGAATTATATAAAAAAAAAAATTAATTTACTCGTTTCAGTCATTTGACTGTGGCCATGCTGGAGCACCGCCTTTAGTCGAGAAAATCGACCCAGGACTTATTCTTTGTAAGCCTAGTACTTATTCTATTGGTCTCTTTTTGCCAAACTGCTAAGTTACGGGGACGTAAACACACCAGTATCGGTTGTCAAGCGATGGTGGGGGGACAAGCACAAACACACATACACACACACTATATATATATATATATACATATATACGACAGGCTTCTTTCAGTTTCCGTCTACCAAATCCACTTGCCCAAGGTGCCACGCAGTGGGACTGAACGCGGAACCATGTGGTTGGTAAGCAAGCTATTTACCACACAGTCACTCCTGCAGAAGTATAACCAATTTATTGCACATAAATTTTAACAGCAAAATATTATATGGACCCCCAGTGAGAACTATTGCGTTAAATGCTCACGGGTGTTGTTCAGTTACTTCTTCATGCAGCTGAAGAAACATTTTCATTCATCAACTCAACCAGCTACCACAGCAAACAACAACAACACCACCACCACCACCAACATGACAGTAGCATAGGCACAAAGCCTGAAATTTGAAGAAGGAGATTAGATGATACTATCGACTTCAGTGCTTGACTGGTAAATTTATTTTTACCAACCCAGAAAGGGCGAAAGACAAAAGTGACCTCAGCAAGATTTGAACTCGGGATGTAAAGAGCCAGAATAAATATCAGAAAGTATTTTGTCTGATGCTCAAACAAATCTACCATTTCATGATCCTATCCACTAGGAAATAGGTTTTACAGGTAAACAAATTCTTTGGAGACTTTTACTTAATGTATATGGGATTTCTATATTTAAATATGCCAATTCCATTTGTTGGATAGCATCTATATTATAAAGGTTCTACTGCTATTTTTTTTGTTTCTTATGTAGTATCTTTTCAACTTTTAGTGGTTTGGTGAAATTTTACAGTATCATCCTGTTTTAATTATAACTAGGCAACTTCATTCGAAATCAGATTATTAGATACAGGATTAAGGATTTACTTCGCATTATCATTGCTAAGGAGGTGGGCTGACAGAATCATTAGCATGCTGGGAAAAATGTTTAGCAGTATTTCATCCAACCTTATGTTTTGAGTTCAAATTCTGTCGAGATCAACTTTGCCTTTCATCCTTTCAGAGTCAATGAAATAAGTACCAGTTGAGCACTGAGGTCAATGTAATCAACTTAACTAGTCTTCGGTAAGAGTATAAAAACTGTACCCCTCTGCCAAGCCATGTCAAGCCAGTGTGGCAGATCAGGCTCATCAAACCAGTATGATCTCAAGCTTAAATTCACAGCCTCCACATCAGATCATGGCCGGTGGAAAGGACATGCCAAAGCTTTCATCCTACAGTGGACTGAACATGGGCAATCCAATCCAATATGTCTCTGTGTTAATAGGAGTTAAACTATTTGTGTTGTTGTTGGTTTGACTCAGGTCAGCCCTGATTGGTGGACTTCCAATTCCAGATGTGTCCATCCCAACTTTGTTAGTATATCCTTATTTCATCTGGGACTGTATTGTCCAATGTAATATGATTTAAGATGAAAAGGACTGATTTGAAGATTTGGTAGCTACTTCTAACAGGTCAAGCAATCATATTGAAGCTTTCTCATTGGCTTCTCTAAGTATGCATGCTAAGTAGGTACAGCTTACCACTTAATGTGTCATTTCAGACCTCACCACTTAGGAATATTTGTTATTTCATAGCAAACCCAGTAAATGATTCAATTGAATGATTGACAATATCCTGATTTATTTTCAAGAATCATCCAAGCTGTTAGAGATAACAATAACCAGCATTTTAAGGCTATTTCCTGCCTAAAGCAGAAGCTAACCTCACAGGTCCCATGATAGTCTCCTCCATTTACCTAGTCTTCTATTCCCCAACCTCATTACTCCACTTGCCCTCATTTCTTCCATCATCTTCAGCCAGATATTTCCAGGTTTTCCGTTTCCTCTATTTTCTCCCACAATCATTTCCATCACTTCTCTCAGTCAGTTACTCTTATACTTCCGCAGGACATGACCAAACTATTTCATCTCATTTCTCTTCACACAGGCTCTGTTCCATTACACTCTGCAAATCATTGCCTTCCTTTCCATCAGCAACACTCCACTTATCCATCAAACCATTCTCATTTCCGTTCTTTCCAGTCTTCTCGGTTGATCTACATTCACTACTCATGTCTCACTCCCATAAATCCTAGCACTTTTCACACATTCAGCACACACTTTCCCTTCAGTTTCAGAAGAACCATCTCCACCATCTTCATTAACACATGATTTTCATACCCCTCCACCCCCCACCATCATGGCAGCAATTAGTAGCATGCTTAATACTGACCCCCTAGTGTACTCTGAACTTCACTTCAAACTCATTGATCTCATCTTTCATCTTTGGGATTGTGTGAATATTCTCTCATACACTCTCTGAGTGGTTGGCATTAGGAAGGGCATCCAGCTGTAGAAACTCTGCCAAATTTAGATTGGAGCCTGGTGTTGCCATCCGGTTTCACCAGTCCTCAGTCAAGTCATCCAACCCATGCTAGCATGGAAAGCGGATGTTAAACGATGATGATGATGGTGATGATAGCAACATCATTAATCAACCATTTATCTACTCCTAATTCTATCATTGTGGAACCCTACTGAAACTTTTCTCCAGATCAACAAACCCAAAACAACTTTTCCCAATGTCCTTGTACCTTACACAAAAGAATGTCTTCTCAGAATTATCCAAATTTTATTTCACTGATCTTCACTTTCTTCCTTATTTTCTTCTCTAATACTCTTCTGCATGTTATTGGAACATATTCTATGATCCAATAACTTGTTCTACCTATAGCCATAGTCCAAGAGATAGCCTTTTCTCCTGTACAGAGGAATGAGCACTCAACTCGCAATCAACTGGAATATGGTCTTCTTTTACCCCCAAACAACACTTCTTGGATATTTTCTTCCCTCTCCTACAGCCTTTACCAGATCTCACATAACTTCTATTGGGTCTCTTACTTTTCTACACTTCAACATCTTTCTCAGTCATTACTTCTACCAGTTCTAGAACTGGATTCCTATCTATGTTGTCATCCAATTCATTCTCTACAAACAATCTATATATATTTCATCCACCTTCCCTTAATTTTATCTGGGTCCACAATTTTTCCTGTTTCATCTCTCAAGCAGCTCATCCTTGTCACATCGCATCTCTCTTCTGCTAGTTCCTTTGCAATCTTAAGCACTTCTCACCAATCCTAATCTGAAACCATACATTCTCCAAACATTTTCTCCTGTGTCTTCATACCTTTTGCTACCTCTTTCTTTGTAACCTCCTCATGCTGCCACTTTTGCATGCCCATCATATCTATCATTCTCTGAACTTCTTCCCCATCTCATCAAGCTTCTAAAGATAAAGTGATATGAAAATCTTAACCCCATGACAAAGACTTTTTTTATCAGGCAACTAAGTTGCACTGATGGTAATTGTCTTGGTAATCATTTCTTGAAATTTACACAGTGGTCTCTATTATCAATTCCGTGAGTGGTAGCAAATATTTATATCAATTGGTACACACACAAGTACAAAACCGCAGCAGATAGGGATGCGTATATCTTCATCATCTGATTCAAAGCGATTACACAGCACATGTAAATTTACGTCAACCGATGTTATGGGGTTAAAGCTAAACAGGGAAACTCTGAAACAGTTTTGGTAACGTGTAAAAAACACCCAGTACACTCTGTAAAGTGGTTGGTGCTAGGAAGGGCATCCAGCCATAGAAAACAAGCCAAAACAGACAATTGGAGCCTGGTGCAGCTCTCCAGCTTACCCGTCCCGGTCAAACCATCTAACACATGCCAGTATGGAGCACCAGCATTAAATGCAGATGATGATGAAATATTTCAAACTCAGATAATGTTGGCTATTTCATGTATATTTCTAACTATTCTATATGATATGCTATTAAGAATGGATATCAAGCAAAATGGTTCCAGGTAGTGAAAAAGATTGATAAAATATCTGATTTTGGGATATTTTCTTCAATCAAGTATTCACTGGAATGTTCTTTCACTGGTTTCAATTATTGGCCACAGTCAGCCAAACACGAGGCACCACCTACAAAGATTTTAGTTAGCACATCAACCCCATATATATATATATATTTAGTCTTCTGGTGAAACATTCTTCAAGCAGGTCACAGGATCTTAAATAGCTAAGAGTGGAGAATCAGCTGATATGTGTTTTGTATTCTTAAGACTCCAAATTCTCAGCATCTAAATTACCAAGGTCTTATAAACAAAAACACCAGTAGAGAGCTGTTTTGAATATATGTGTACTTGAAATCATGTAAAGAATGTTTGATAAACATTCATTTGGTCTGATGTATTTATAAATCTTGTCTGTCAGATTTGCAACATATAAAGGACATTGCACCAGTAACATCTTATATTTTACACAAGATTTTATTCTTTGTAACTTTAGTAGCTGAGAGGTGAGGTGAGTGACCACCAATGAGCCTTGAGAAGATAGAACACATGCCAGCCAGTCTCTCACTCTTAAATATTGAAAATTTTGTGACCTGTTTATAGAGTATTTTCACACCAAGACTAAATATGTTTATTAAGTATATTGTATAGGATTTCATAATGTGTTTATTAAAAAATAGTTGTGGTGTTGGTACTTTTTATTTTAACACAACTGTATCCTTGTATGCTGTTGGAAGCTATGAAAAAGGCTGGAACCATGAAGATCATCTGGATGTAAAACAAACATGTACCTATATATGTTATATATTAGATGAAATATTAAAAGTAATCCGAGATGAAAAGATGTCTGTCATAGTTGCTAAGCTCTAGATCAAATCCAGTCAAATGGGTGAATGATCAAAGGCATTCCAGCCCCACCTTCACCAGTGCCTCCTCTTTGGCCAGTGTTTCAAGAACCACATGATCCAATGTACCCTTTTCTAAAGCAGCGAGTGTGATTTGAAAAGACTTAGCTGCTAGTTCTAACAGGTTGAGTAACAGTAGAAACTCCTTGATTGACTTGATGTGCCTTAGTACGTGTCCCTAAGCTTTGAAAATAAAAGATACAAGAAAGCTATTTAACAGCAGGAGAAAGCTGTGGGAGCTAAAAGAACCTCCCCAACCATCCCATGATGACTAGCTTCTATTTACCAATTCTTAAGGGATGCGTACTTCAACAGAGGGCAAGACAATTGGATATCATGTAGCTGGAATGAATGTATATATTATATATTATATATATATAGTTAAAAAAAACACAAAAAACAATAACAAAAAACAACAAAGTGAGGACGTGATACGGATAGTGTTATTGGATGCTCGGGAAAGGAAAGAGAGAGAGTATGACATTTTGGGTGGAGCCCTTCGTCAGAAAGACGGAAAGTTCAAAGAATGGAAAAACGGAGGAAGAGAAAATCGGTACCGATGCCCACGAGGTTACATTGTGGAAGGACCGGAAGAGGAGGTGGTGGAGGAAAAGTTCTTTCTAAGACAGGAGAGTGAAAAAGGGAGGTGAATATCTGTGCGTGTGCGAGAGTCTGCAAGTGTGTGTGTAATAACAGAACGTGTGTGTGCGTATGTATATGTGTGTGTGTGTGTGCGTGTGTGTGTGCATGGTTTGGTGGTTTATCTGTTAGTGTGTATGTGTGTGTTTGTGCGTGTGCGTGTGCGTGTGCGTGTGCGTGTGCGTGTGCGTGTGCGTGTGTGACGTAGTGGAAGGAATTAGTAGCAGGAATAGTTAGTGGGTGCTTATGGACAATGGTCAGTGGAAGGTCAGCAGGCAGTTTTTGAGTATGTGTGTGTTCGTGTGTGTGTTTGTGTGGGGTTGTAGGTGTTGGGTACATGTGTGTGTGTGTGTGTATTTTGTACGTGTGCGTGTGTTTATGTGCATGTTTTTGTACGTGCGTGCGTGTGTGTTTGTGTGTATGTGTATGTTGTGTATATGTGCGTTGCTGTGTACGTGTGTGCGTTTGCCTCTGTATGTATATATATATACACACACACACACACAAAACATTGATATAATAGTGGTAAAGAAAACAAATAAGCAATACATTCATCATCATCATCATCGTTTGGGGTTGGACGATTTGACTGAGGACTGGTGAAACCAGATGGCAACACCAGGCTCCAATCTGATTTGGCAGAGTTTCTACAGCTGGATGCCCTTCCTAACGCCAACCACTCCGAGAGTGTAGTGGGTGCTTTTTATATGCCACCGGCACAAAGGCCAGTCAGGCGGTACTGGCAGCATTATAGATAAGAAAAAAAAGAGTAGGGAATTACGTTAAAAAACAAAAACAAAAATAAGACGTTCCATTCATAAACTCCAGCTGAGCTGGCAAAAGAGAGGCAAAGACAGAAATGAGAAACTAGAGCAACAAAGCCTGAAAAGATCATTGTCAAGATACTGAAAGTTTTAGGTTAATTAACAATATGATTAATTAACTACATCATGTAAGAAGGTCTTAATCCTATTTTACTTGTATAACAGGATGATGTAACAAATAATAATGCAGAGGTGGGGCACCAGAATAAGGTAAATTAATGCAACAGTAGAAGCAGCATGTCAGAAAAGGGGAAAAGAGCAGGGTTGGCATGCACCAGAACAGAGGAAGCTACTGCAGAGTTTAACACTTTGCCTACCATGGCCATCACCAGTGATGCCCATTTTATGTTTTTAATATACTGTGGGAGTCGCTGGTGACGCCCAGGGGTGATAGTTTTTGTCTTTTTTATGGTGCCTCACATTACTGTGGTTCAAACTATAATATTCGAATTTTGGGAAGTATATAGGACACATTTCTTTGTATTTCTCAGACGCTTTTCAATTTGAATTAACAGAAAGCAAAGACGAGACCAGGTAAGGATACAAGTTACTGTCATTGCAGTCATTGGAGCCATTGTCCTTGTTAAAATAACCTTTTGTGCAAAAGAAACCATTAAAGCTTATATAATATAATCTGAAATATAACTTGTAGAAAAAAATAAATGCAAAGAAAAATCTATAAGCAGAGGTATAATAGATATTTTAACACAGTGCTGGTGCCATGACAAAGCACCAGTGCCAGTAACATAAAAAGCACCCAGTACACACTGTAAAATGGTTAGCATTAGGAAGGGCATCAAATTGTAGAGACCATGCCAAAGCAGATAATTGGAGCCTGGTGTAGCTCCTGGCCTTGCCAGCTCTGTTTAACTGTGCAACCCATACCGGCATGGAAAAAACAGATGTTAAATGATGATGTATCACTAGTGACTCTTGTGGTACTAAATGAATATAATATTCATTGTGTAGCACAGGAGTCATTTGTCATATCCATGCTGTAAATCAATGTGGTGGTTTCTATAATGAACTAGAACATATATATGGTTAGAAAAAAAAAACACTTTAAAAAAATGCATAATTTATAACAAAATTAGATTGTTGGTGCATAAGAAAATATGGCACAAAATGAGCTAAATGGTAGGCAAAGTGTTAAGGAACCAAACAATAATTAACAATACTAAAACACAAATTCTGCTCATTTACAAAAATATAAATTAGGAAATTATGCAATCAAGCTTTCAATTACTACATATACTGAGTCTAAACAGCAAATCATTACTGGAAACTAGATGATTGAGCTTGTTCTGGATTTAGTTTTTTTTTTTTTTTCCTCCTCCTCTTCAGAACAAAATATTTTTGGCCTAAACAAATGTGGACGTGTATGTTATCCAGTTAACATTTTTGACTGAATACTTAGAAGCACAAAACTAACGGGTAAACTTTCTCTAACTGATAATCTCCATGTGTAAATCATTTTGTCTTAACTGCCCGTGCAAACATCATTTTAACATCTGCTTTTCCAATGCCTGCAAGTCATTGTTGAGCCAGAGTTTTTCTACAACTGGATGCACTTACTGTCACCAGCCAATTGAACAGCTAACAGACTGGACGTGCTTTATATTGCTAACTGAAAGCAAACTGCACTGTTTAAGGACGATGTTGTTTACAAAGATCATACAACATGTTAAGACATGTTAGGAAGACCAGATATCTTTTCATAATGAACTGCAAGCCAATGGCACTAGCAGAAAGCTGTCTACATATCAGTGAACATGAGTGAAACACACACACTTTATATATACACAGACATGCAGGAAGTAAATAGACACCTTTAATTTTCAAAATTTCTGATCTAAGCGTCTTAATGTTTTTAGTGGTATAGAATTTACAATGTGATTTTTCTTTCTAATTCCAGGTGTCATATTAAACATTTGTGAAGAGTAACCATGCCATGGACAAAAAAATTCAGCAGAACTGTCAGATTTTCAAAACAATCGTATTGTTGGGCAATCTGAGGTTGGTCTGAGCCAGCGAAAAATTGCCGACAATCTTCAAATTCTTCTTGCTACTGTTAATAGAATTATAGTGCAATTCAAAAGCCAAGGAAAAGAATCAACAGATTCTCGTCCCAGCCAACCTGGGTCCTCGGAAAGGAAGCTTCGCTGTTTGAAGAGAATTGTGGAAAACGAACCCTGTTTGAAGGCTTCTGACATTGCAAAACAGCTAGAAGTTAGTCCAAGAACATGTGTTACATATCTGCATAAGCTTGGGTATTATGGACGAGTAGCTAAAAGAAAACATCTTCAACCAATTAATGTAATGAAAAGAAAGAAATGGGCTAAGGAGATGTCAGAAAAATCCAGTTCATTTTGAGATAGAGTGATTTTCTTAGATGAATCCAGATTTGCATTATCTTCAGACAGTGGACGTGTTTGGGTCTGGAGGCTTCCCAATCAAGAATTTGATTTGAAACGACTCCAACCAACTGTGAAACATGGCAGTTTCTCTGTAATGGTATGGGGAGCTGTCATCAGCAATGGTCGTTCTGAGCTGATTGAATGTGTTGAAACCATAAACTCTGAAAAATACATCGAAATACTTAAGCAAGGACTACTTCCGATTATTCATGGAAGATGGAGCTCCATGCCACACAGCGAAAAGGAATCAACAATGGCTAAGTGAAAATGGGATCAAAAAGCTGCCTTGGCTGAGCCAATCTCCTGATATGAACCCAATTGAAAATCTTTGGAGCATGCTAGATAGAGCTATACAAAAAAACTCAACAGAAACCTAACTCTAAAGATGAATTGTTCCGACTGTTGCATGAAAAGTGGGCAGAAATTCCACAAGAGACAATCACAAAGCTCATCAGTTCAATGCCAAAAAGAGTTTCTGAATTAAAAACTGCAAAGGAAATGTCAACTAAATACGAAAGGATGTAGTCCTACCTATCGATTACATTTCAACTGTTCAAGCATATTAAATAAAAGATTTTGAAAATTAGAGGTATCTATTTACTTCCTGCATGTGTGTATGTCTATGTATGTGTGTATATATATATATATATATATATATATATATCATCAGTGGATCATATATCTGAAAAAGAAGCACACTCTAAAGATTAGAGAGTAGTAATGTAACATGAAGTTAAATATGTGTCCGGTCATAATGACCAGTGGTTTTGAATCTATAAAGCACTTAATTCTATAGATGACTCATTGGACTCTAATGGCCAAGGGATGCAAAACCATTGATCACTATGACCGGACATATATTTAACTTCATGTAAATATATGTATTTGCCTGTAAAAAGATTGAATGTAGATTCGTCCTTTAATTTGGAGGTTTTCAAAAAAGATATCTAATGTTGATTCTTCAAATTTTGCTGGTAGTTTACAGGCATAAATTTGCGAAGATATGAAAGTAATACTTGTATATGATGTGTGGTGAATTTATGGAAAGAAGTCCAATAAAACTTAGTTAAAAATGGAGAAGACAAGTTATTAAAATATATAAGAGAATTTTAATTCATGCAGACAATCATTTCGTACAGAGATATAAAAATTCATGATTGAATAGAATTAGATTAAATTAATTAAATTATATATATCAATGTACTCTTCAGTGCAGGAAGTGAAAACGAAATTTACAATGAACGATCGTCTGCATGAATTAAAATTCTCATATATTTTAACAACTTTTCTCCATTTCTAACTAAATTGATGAGTTTTATTGGACTTCTTTCCATGAATTCACCACACATCATATATATATACATATATATATATATATATATATATATATATATATATAGATAGATAGATACAGTTTCAAAATAAGGTGATTAAAGTCAAAATAAGCAACAAGAATATCCAAAGATATTGCGGTACGATCGTTTCATGCAACTCCATTTATTTAAGCAATGTGAACATTACATCAAATGTAAAATGCAGAGCAATCCTCAGCTGCACAAAGATATAGAAATTTAATGAAATTACATTTCAACAGAAGGACATTAAATTTCTATATCTTTGTGCAGCTGAGGATTGCTCTACATTTTATATTTGATGTAATGTTCACATTGCTTAATTAAATGGAGTCGCATGAAACGATCGTACTGCATTAAGTTTGGATATCCTTGTTGCTTATTTTGATTTTAATCACCTTATTTTGAAATTGCATGGATAATACCATACTTAATTCTGGTGCCTGAACTTAAGTACCATATTCACCTGAATCTATCTATCTATCTATATATATATATATATATATATATATATATATATATATATATATATGTATATGTATATATCATCATTTAACGTCCACTTCCCATGCTAGCATGGGTTGGACGATTTGACTGAGGACTGGTGAACCAGATGGCTACACCAGATGGCTACACCAGGCTCCAATCTGATTTGGCAGAGTTTCTACAGCTGGATGCCCTTCCTAACACCAACCACTCCGAGAGTATAGTGGGTGCTTTTACATGCCACCGGCACGAGGGCAATAAGAGAAATCCAGGTGAGCTGATATGATGATATTGATGCAAATAAACACAATTAGGCTTGATATATACATACATCAATATACATACATATACACGTGTATATGTATATTTATATACATCAAGCCTAATTGTGTTCATCTGCATCACTATATCTCTCTCTCTCTCTCTCTCTCCTCAAATACATGCTGCACTGACTCATTCATAAGTCCTCCCCACCTCCAATGCAATGCTAAATCTTAGTAAAACTTTTTTTCCTCTTCATAGTTTTAGCTTTGCCCAGGGTATAAATCTCACTCAAATGAAAGTCATGCATAAAATAGCATGACTAATACACTAGTAAATACAGTATATATATATATATATATATATATATATATATATATATATATAAAGAGTGCTAAATAGCTTGCATAAGTAACTTGCAGTCACACAAATTACTTCTACCCAGAAAACATTTACAGAATTACTAAGCTGTTGTCTGAAGTTAAATACACATTAAACATATAAAAATACCCTTTAGAACAATGATGGAATGAAGCCTCAGTTTTGGCGCAGGAGTGGCTGTGTGGTAAGTAGTCCCGGGTTCAGTCCCACTGTGTGGCACCTTGGGCAAGTATCTTCAACTATAGCCTCGGGCTGACTAAAGCCTTGTGAGTGGATTTGGTAGACGGAAGCTGAAAGAAGCCTGTCGTATATATGTATATATATATGTGTGTGTGTGTGTTTGTCCCCCCAACATCGCTTGACAACCGATGGCGGTGTGTTTACGTCCCTGTCACTTAGCGGTTCGGCAAAAGAGACCGATAGAATAAGTACTAAGGCTTACAAAGAATAAGTTCTAAGGTCGATTTGCTCGACTAAAGGCAGTGCTCCAGCATGGCGGCAGTCAAATGACTGAAACAAGTAAAAGAGAATAAAAGAGAATATTATAGGTACAGGCATGGCTGTATGGTAAGAAGCTTGCTTCCCAATCACATGGTTCCGGCTTCAGTCCCACTATATGGAACCTTGGGAAGGTATCCTCTGCTAAAGCTTCAGGCCAACCAAAGCTTTGTGAGTGGATATAGTAGACAGAAACTGAAAGAAGCCAATTGTGTGTGCATGTGTGAGTTGAACAGGATATTTTGAGGCTAAATGTCCTTAAACTCTAGTTGCCTATTTCAACATTCATGAATACAATGCATTGTATTCTAAAAATCAGGATATACATCATACAGATCTTTTATCTTTTACTTGTTTCAGGCATTAGACTGTGGCCATGCTGGGGCACCACCTTGAAAAATTTTACTCAAATCAACCCCAATATTTATTTTTAAGCCTAGTACTTATTCTATCAGTCTCTTGCCAAACTGCTAATTTACAGGAACATAAACATATCAACATTGATTGCAAGTGGTAGTGGAGGACAAACATACACACAAATGCAACAGGCTTCTTTTAGTTTCCATCTACCACCAAATCCACTCACAAGGCTTTGGCTGGCCCTAGGCTTCAGTAGAACACACTTGCCTGAGGGTGCCACACTGTGGGATTGAACCGGGAACCATGTGATTGGGAAACAAGCTTCTTACCACACATATAGGCCTGAGCCTATATGCACAAAGAATCAAAATGTCATACACACTTTAAACACAAAATTTGTTAACACGTTTTAGTAGAACAAGTGTTAAGACTTACAGCTGCAAGCAGTGATAGAACCACTTATCTAAAATATCCATTGTGAAGTGTGTCATACAATAGAACATTATACAAACACTTGTAATTACTCATTAAAAGTGAAATATTCTCCTCTTTGTAATAAACAGCACAAAAGAACAATGTGTGGTAAAGTGAAATAAGTCATAATTAAAGAGACTGCAAATTATAGGAAGTTGTTGACTGGAAGTTAATACTGCTCTCAGAAATGGTTGTATATAATCATAGATATAACAAATAGCAACTAAAACTGACAGTTTAATTTATCTTACTTGAAGATGGTTTATAAACAATAGCCAACAGATAAATGCAAAAAAAGCTTTTACGTGAATCTGGTATATGCAACTGAGGAAATATTAAATTAAAAATAGCCATCTATGTATCATATTTAATATATATACATCACTGATGGGCCATTTACTGCAGTATTTCTCCTGCCACATCTCTTAGTTACACACTGTGTCAAAAACACAAATATCAGATGAAAGGTTGCAGAAGCAGCTAGTAAGAATGGCAGACACATTTTTGCATTTTGGGGCCTTTTCAATGGCACCTAATTTTATTCAAATGTGCAGTTATTTGAAACATCAGTGAATACTTTATACACAGTTTTCAATATCATTGGTGCCAGATTCTCATCCAAGTATGTAGTTGGTTGGGAATATGCATTATTGAAAAGTGCTCCTAAAATCCAAAATGCATCTGGAACTTTCACTAGCTGCAACTGGGATGAACATTCATCTCTCTGCAATATTTATTGTGCTTTAGACACAGCACATACATATGACATGTTATCTCAGAATAAATACCACAGTAACTGGCCTATCAACAGCATATGTATGCATCTATGAATGTGTGTGAGTGTGATGCCTGTATGGATGTGTGTGTGTATGCATGCATGGATGTGTATGTATGCATGCATGCATGTGTGTGTGTATGCATGTATGGATGTGTGTGCATCCATGTATGGATGTGTTTGTGCATCCATGTATGGATGTGTGTGTGCATCCATGTATAGATGTGTGTGTGCATCCATGTATAGATGTGTGTGCATCCATGTATAGATGTGTGTGTATGCATGTATAGATGTGTGTGTGCATGTATAGATGTGTGTGTATGCATGTATTGATGTGTGTATGCATGTATAGATGTGTGTATGCATGTATAGATGTGTGTGCATGCATATATAGATGCGTGTGTATATGCATGTATAGATGCGTGTGTATATGCATGTATAGATGCGTGTGTATATGCATGTATAGATGCGTGTGTATATGCATGTATAGATGCGTGTGTATATGCATGTATAGATGCGTGTGTATATGCATGTATAGATGCGTGTGTATATGCATGTATAGATGCGTGTGTATATGCATGTATAGATGCGTGTGTATATGCATGTATAGATGCGTGTGTATATGCATGTATAGACGCGTGTGTATATGCATGTATAGACGCGTGTGTATATGCATGTATAGACGCGTGTGTATATGCATGTATAGACGCGTGTGTATATGCATGTATAGACGCGTGTGTATATGCATGTATAGACGCGTGTGTATATGCATGTATAGACGTAGATGATGTTTACATTATCTTTGCTGATAAAGCATGAGTTTTACACATTGTTGGTCATCTAACACAAACCATTCAACTGTGAAATGAGAAAGGTTTGCTGCAAAATGAATTAAAGGCATTGTCTAAAACCTAACAAAACAACAGAAAATCAATTTTTAGGTCAGTGATCCTAAACTGACCGCAGCACCCAAAGTAAGTCCTAACTATTTCTGCTAATCAACTTGCCTTACATTAAATGCATGAAAATGACTATCAGTCACTTCATACATTCTCGTTTCTTAACAGCAGTTGCTTGTATTACTAAATAAACAATGCTTATATTGTTTCATATACTAAAAACAAACAAAACTAGTAATACAAATTCATGACAGAAAAGTTCAAAGAAATTTACACAGAATTTATTACTGTTATAAAATATGCATGTTTAAAAAAAAAACTTGGGGGCTGTGCTGTTAACTGAATTACACCAGTTTCTTTCTTTTTCAAAATAATCTCAGAATTTAAAAAAAAGTTTACATATAAAGGCAATACTTGTAGTCAGAAAAATTCAATCTGGCAGTGTTGGTTACATCAATGAGGGTTCCAGTTGATCCACTCAATGGACTAGCCTGCTCGTGAAATTAACATGCAAGTGGCTGAGCACTCCACAGACACGTGTACTCTTAGCATAATTCTCAGAGAAGATTCTGCAGGGCACAGAATGTGACAAGGCTGGCCTTTGAAATACAAGTACTACACATTTTTGCCAGTTGAGTGAACTGGAATAATGTGAAATAAAATATCTTGCTCAAGGATATAACATGCCCCCCCCCCCCGGTATTGAACTCAGAACCTTACGATTGTGAGTAGAAGAACCTTTACCACTAAGCTATGCTGTAGTCCAGGGATGGGGAAACTCCCGTCCGCAGGCACAATTGCACCTACAAGCCCATTGTATTGCACCCACAGGCTGGTATACTTGTATGTACAAAATATAATACATTTTTCAATTATAAAATTTACACAATATTCATATGGCTATTTGTAACATAGGTTGTGTTTCCATTACGGCTAAAATGGTTAGACTCGAACAGAAATCGTCTGGTAACTGTCATTTGATTGGAAATTTTGTTTTCACTATAAAACACATATTGCTAGGTTTGTACCACCCCCTTGAGACCCAACTACACTCTAGCTGAAAAATATAAAATACCGCATTGGTAATATAAATGTCCTAAATTCAGTGGCGGTGTTAATGAAAATGTTACATGCTAATTTAATGTCTCAAACTTATCTTTATTAATGTATCTCGAATTATACAAAGATATATACAAGATTTACACAAATATAAGAGTTAGAACTTGTGATCTGTCCGAGGACCTTTTTCTTTGGAAATTTTTGCCCACCACACTAAAAAGTTTACCCACCCCTGCTGTAGTCAGAATTTGTCCAAAAAAGTATATGTGTGGGATAGGCCTACTTAATAGTTATTCTATTAATAGTTAAAACCACTAACTGTAAATTATTCAAGATAGTGAACTCTCATTAACATCAAAATGGACACTAGTGATGCTGACGAACTTAACCTAGTTAAAAAGCAATAAACAAGAATGAGAAACAGATCAGTTAATTGTTAAAACTTTATTCAAATTATTCTACATCAGCTAGAATACTTATAGCTATTATTACAATCTAATTTTATGAGGAGGGGGTTACCTGATGGCAGTATTCAAACATTCTGACAAATCTTTCAAAAATAAAACTCATGCAAATTTTTTCCTTTCTTCTCTTCTCTAACCAACAATTCTTTAGCTCAAATCAATTACCAGATTCTATAACACAATCCGTATGTAAGTGAAGCCAACTGCAGAGAGGCAAATATTTCTTTTAACCTTTCTTTGACTCACAGTTCAGATAAATTTCCTCCGATTTTCTTGGTTAATAGCTTGGAAGAGTATCAGCTAAAAATTCCAACTTTATTGCAGTCTTACAAAAAGTTTCACACTACTGAAAATTTCTATTCACACACTCAGAATAACAATGTTTCATAATACTTCAATAACCAATAAATGGCATCTTACACCTTCATGAATCTCCATAGCATTCTCATCATCTTTTATCTTTTACAGGACCACAGTCATTGGACTGCAGCCCTGTTGGGATACCATCTTGAATAGTTAAGTCAAATAAAATCGACTAACACTTTTTTTAAAGCTTGGTGCTTATTTCATTGGTCTCTTTTGCCAAACTTCTAAGCTATGGAGATGTAAACAAACTGGCACCAGTTGTCAAGCATTGGGGAAGGGTTGAAAAATACACACAACAGGCTTCCATGCAGTTTCCATCTTTCAGATTCACTCACAAAGTATTGCTTAGTTCAAAGCTATAATGGAAGACACTTGTTTAAGAGGCCATGCAGTGGGAACAGAACTCAAAACCATATGGCTGCAAACAAGTTTCTTGACCATACAGCCATGCCAGCATCTTATGTAATTTCAACAACAAAAACAAAATCTATAGCCACATCAAGCCGAGAACACAAATTCACATTTGGTCATCAAACTTAATATTAAGCCTAATTAGTACTAAAAGAGGTGACAGCTTGGGGAACTTAAATGCCATAAACATTAGACAATAAAAGCATTGCTTACATTTTCCAGTCAAACCTTTCTCAAATCACATCATATCACCATCACCTAGCATCCATGTTCTATACTGGCAAGGGTTGAATGGTTTGACAGGATCTGATAGGCCCAAGCACTACATCATGCTCCAATGCCTGCTGTAGCATAGTTTCTATGGCTGAATGCCCTTCCTAATGCCAACCATTTTACAGTAAGTACTGGGTGCATTTTGCATGCTACCAGCACTAGTGAGGCTGTCATGCAGTTTGAAAGACTACAAACTGAGTGGGTATTGGATAGCTTTATACCTTGAGAATAAGGTATATAGAGGAGTAAAGTACGAGAAAAAACAGCTGAAGAATACTGTTTTAATAAAAATAAAAAAGGACACATTAGATAATGTAGTCCAAGATAGCCATAGGTTTCTTGCTTGTGATAAGTTTTATTGCTTGCAATAAATCTGTCTTATAACTATAGTTTTATTACCAAAACAGCAAAACCAGTAATCAACAAAGAGATAATTTACATAACAGCTGGAAAGTAAAGAACGTAGATTAGCTACCATTAACAGATAAAGAAGTTTACTTTCATTTGCTCAGAGCAATGAGAAGCCCAGCTGGTATCAATTCTGTCAATATAATACCAATTTGATGGACTGCAGTAAATATAACTTAAGTTTACAGTAACATATATTTCAAGCACACCACTATCATTAACTTTGTTTATTTTTAGGAATTTGTTTTTTTAAGTAACGTACTTCTTTGTAACTTCTCTAATGCAGCTCAGTAGTTCATGAATATGGTTATTTTAAAGACTCCAACTTTATCTAGTTAGACACAGACCATTAAGACTACATCTAAAAGGCTAGGTCTAATATTTAAGATCCATCCCACATTGAATACAATAATAGATCTCTGCCTAAAACAAACATCCTTTTACTTACTGCTTCAGAGCTCTGACACATTTTCATAGTTCACAAGGTCAAATATGCCTAAAATAGCTATAGAACAGTTAAATTTTCTACTAGCGAATTAAAAACAAAATCTCATTAAGGACAATGATTCTCAACCATTTTTTACTTGGACCTCTTTAATTCCTATTTTACTCATGTGGATTCTCATAGCCACTCAAATTTTTTTTTTTTAAATCACATTTTTATAATTAAATATTAGAAATTATGTTAAAAAAATATTTTGTATATTATAGAAGTATAAACAATTTCTTTCACAATTCTAACAATGAAATCTTATATGGGTCCCCCAAAAGGTCTCATGGATGCTGGTTGAGAACCACTGATTTTGAAGAAATACAGTAAAGAAAAATCTATAGCATATTTGTTTGTATATAAAACACTTCTTTTCCAAAAAGTTTAAAAAAAAAAAATATATAAACTAAAACCACCCCAGGTTCTTTAAGCAAAGTTGTGCCTATATTACATGCATTAATGCACTGCTGAAATTGCAGCGCATCTAATGTCTGTGCATCTTTTATGCCTTCAAATACAGTTGGGAGAAAAAAATGTCCGTTTACAAGGAATACAGTTGCTTCCCAACCACATGACTCCAGGTTCAGTTCCTTGGGGAAATGTCTTCATCTATAGCCTCAGGCTAACCAAAGCCTTGTGAGTGGGTTTGGTAGATGGAAACCGAAAATTCACTGTGTGTGTGAGTGTGGACAAGAGAGAGAGTAAATGTGTGTGTGAGAGAATGTATGTGCGAGCGAGAGAGAGTGTGTGCGTGTGCATTTGTGTCTGAGAGCGTGTGTTTATCTGTGTATCTGTGCGCGAGTGTCTGTGCCTGAGTGCGTGTGTATCTGTGCCTGAGTGCGTGTGTATCTGTGCCTGAGTGCGTGTGTATCTGTGCCTGAGTGCGTGTGTATCTGTGCCTGAGTGCTCGTGTATCTGTGCCTGAGTGCTCGTGTATCTGTGCCTGAGTGCTCGTGTATCTGTGCCTGAGTGCTCGTGTATCTGTGCCTGAGTGCTCGTGTATCTGTGCCTGAGTGCTCGTGTATCTGTGTCTGAGTGCTCGTGTATCTATGTCTGAGTGCTCGTGTATCTATGTCTGAGTGCATGTGTGTGTCTCTGAGAGTGTCTGAGTGTGAGCGTGTGCATGTACGTTTGTCCCCCACCCTTACTCAACAACTGGTGTTGGTGTTTACATCCCTGTAACTTGGCAGTCTGGAAACAGAAACTGATAAAATAACTATCAGGGTTTAAAAAAAAAAAAAAAAAAAAAATTAACAGGGTTGAGCCATTCAACTAAAAATTCTTCAAGATTGTGCCCCAGCATGGCTGCACTCTAAAGACTGAAACAAGCTAAAAGATATTGCGAAACATAATTCAACATAAAATAGACCATAAAAAGAGTATTGTCAACATATTTACCTGTACAAGTCCATTACATGGAGTTTTATGTAACTTAAAAGCTTTCTCCAGTGCTTCATGATGAATAATTCGAATATGTTTTTCTTCTTTAAGACCTAGTGTTCTACCTATTGGGCTGAATAGATACCTGAAAGAAACAATGAACATTGTTCACTTACAAATGCATCATCACATTTAACAAATTTATAAATCAAAATTACATGTCCAATTATCACAGAAGATTTTTAAATTCAAAGAGTTAATAATAAATTCATTAAAGGAATGAATTGTCAAATAAAATTTTTCTTTGAAAAAGTTCAAGGCAGAGAAAAAAAAATTCAATAAAATTTAACAACTGTGTGTCTTTATGACTGTGTTTGTTGATTCTGTATTTCTGAAATGTGGAATTTTTGTTTGTCTGTCCGTGGACAAGATATCTCAAGAACTGCTGGATAGATTTAGAAACTTTCAGGGATGTTTGGCCTAATGCCTGGCATGAAGTGATTAGATTTTAGGAATGATCCGGTACTGAAAAAGGATTCTGGATTATTTTTCATGTTTTCAAGTTATAGGGATGTAAACATACCAACATAGGTTGTCAAGCGATGGTGGACACACACACACACACACACACACCAGGCTTCTTTCAGTTTCCGTCTACCAAATCCACTCACAAGGCTTTGGATAGCCCGAGGCTATAGTAGCAGACACTTGTCCAAGGTGCCACGCAGTGGGACTGAACCTGGGACCATGTGGTTGGTAGCAAACTACTTACCACACAGCCCCTCCTACACCTATATATACATGATTATCACAATTTAACATCTGCTTTCCATGCTGGCATGAGTTCGATGGTTGACAGGAGCTACAAGCCAGAGGACTGCACCAAGTTCAACTGTCTGTTTTGACGGTTTTTATGGTTGTATGCCCTTCCTAATGGTACCAGCACCATATATATGTGGTGGGGAATAGTATGTGTTCATAGGTGTGCCTGTGTGTGGATATACATATATGTTTGTGCCTCCCTTGTTTTGACATCACACAACAGCTGTAAACGAGCATCACTGTCACACAAGTGGTGTTCTTCAATTCCAATCTTCTATATCTGGCCATGGGGAAGTACCACCTTGTTCAGAAGTAGGTGTGGACAAGTAACAAGAATGGTATCCTGGTGTAGGAAACTGCCTCAGAAAATTCCAACCCATGCAAACATGGAAAAGTGGACATTAGAATGATGATGATGATATGAATCTGAGAATGATTCAATGATTCAACAGAAAAAGCTGATGTAAGCTTAAAGCTAAGTCACTCTGAGAAGTAAATTTTATTTAGTGAGTAGACAGCGGCTTGTATTTGTTTCAAATAACTAAAATTACCCCAAAACATTTGAAGTAGCAATCACAATATAGAATATCATTATTAACTTGTCTATTTCCCCCGAAAGATACACTTGTGTTTAGTCCCGAGAAACTAAAAGCGAGAAATCTAAATCAGATCTGACATATCATTTAGAACATCTCTCGAAATTGGTTTGACTCCAGTTGAAATACAGTCACGAAATTGTTAACATGGCCACAGCCAACAGGTTAGAATCAGTAATATGAAAGCAAACCTTTCTTCTCTACCTGCCCACCCCCCACCAAATTTAATTATGTCTGATCACATTCAATAAATCACGATTGATTTTTAAAAAAATTTGATGGATAGTAGAAATTAAAATTCTCTAGGACAGCCTTAAATGAATAAAAACATTAAAAAAGTCATTTGATGATGCTGATAAGGAGGGGGAAAGAGGATGAGGAGGAGGGGTGTTTAGAAATGAGAGATATGAAATAAATCATTTTTAATGGTGGAATTCAAAGTAGATGTCATCATCATCATCATTCTCAATGCTGGCATGGGCTTTAGATGGTTTGACAAATCTATAAAATAATTCAGTGAAGAATATTGGGATAAAAAAAAACCTCTTTTTCCATCCAAGGGGGGTTTTTTGACCCAAAATTCTGCATGTTATTTATAACTTTATATACTTCAAGTTCCACTATTTATTCATTAGGAATTTATTTAATAATATTGCTCTTAAGGGAATGAGCTGGCAGAACTGCTAGCAAGCTGGGCAAAATGCTAAGCAACATTTCGTTTGTCTACATTCCGAGTTCAAATTCTGTCGAGGTTGACTTTACCTTCTGTCCTTTTGGGCTCAATAGAATAAGTAACAGTTGAGCACTGGACACTGACATAATTAACTTACCCGCTTCCCCAAAATTGCTGGCCTTGTGCTAAAATTTGAAATCAATATTACTATTGCTTCTGATTTAGACACAAGGCCAGCAGTCCTGAGGGAAATGACCCTAGTATTTCACAGGTATTTGATTTTACTGACTGCAAATGGATGAAAAGCAAAGTTGAGCTCAGCAGAAACTGAATCCAGAACATAGATTATTGGACAAAATGATTTGTGGTATTTGTTCTAATCTAACAATTCTGTCGATCCACTGCCCTGAAGAGAAAGGGCTAGCTGATTACATCAACCCAGGTGTTAACAGGTAATTTAATTCGACTTCAAAAGGATGAAAGCCAAAGTTAACCTCAGTAATAATGATAATTGCTTCAAATTTTGAGACAAGGCCAGCATCTTTAAGTAGGTGAGGGCTAATTGGTTACATTGACACCCCACTCCACACCCCCAATGCTCATCTGGAACTTATTTTATTGATCCCAAAAGACGAAAGGCAAAGTTGGCTTCAAAGAGATTTGAACTCAGAACAAAAAGAGCTGGAAAAAAAATTGCTAAGCATTTTGTCTGATGCGTTGAATCAGTGGTTCTCAACCAAGGTCCATATAAGATTTTATTCTTAAAACTTACGTGCAACAAAATTGGTTATACTTCTACAAAACACCAAATATTTCACAAATATTTCAACAAATTTTTTTATACAATCCCTATAAAAATATAATAGGATTTTATTTAAATTTCGGATGGCTATGGGGGTCCAGTAGAATAAAATAGGAATCAAAGGGATCTATAGGCAGAAAATGGTTAAGAACCACTGCACTAAATGATTCTGCCTATACAAGCTTCAAAATTGTTATTTTCGCAAAAAATAAATCAAACTATTTGTATTGAAGCAGGTTTACCAAGATCCAAAATATGCCTGGAGCTATTGCCTACTAAAAATAAATCTGACTACAACATGCCCATATTTGGTTTCAATGTCCCAGGCCTTCTTGATTAAAATTATTAAGTAAGCAAGTTATCTTATTTATTTATTTTTTTTTTTTGCTCATAGGTGTGGCTGTGTGGTAAGAAGCTTGCTTTTGAACCACATGGTTCAGTGTTCAGCCCCACTGTGTGGCACCTTGGGCAAGTGTCTTCTACTACAGCCTTGGGCCAACCAAAGACCATCATATGTTTGTGTGTGTGTGTGTGTGTGTGTGTGTGTGTGTGTGTGTGTGTGTGTGTGTGTGTGTGTGTCTGTGTCCCCCACCACCACCTGACAACCAGTGTTGGTGTGTTTATGTCTCCATAACTTATCAGTTCAGTAAAACAAGATCAATAGAAGTACCAAGCTTTAAAAAAAATGAATACTGGGGTTGATTCATTCAACTAAAATTCAAGGCAGTGCCCCAGCATGGCCAGTCTAATGATTGAAACAAGTAAAAAATAAATGGATATAATTTTAATTATTGTTTTTTAGCCCACCAAATTAATTAACACTCACCATATTTACTTGTGTATAAGTTGCATTGTATATATGTCACACCTCTAACTTAGTGTTAATCTTGGCACAAATTTTTTTCCCTTCATAGGATTAGCTTTGCCTCCTGTTATAAGTAGCATCTGTTTTGTCAGTCAAAATCATGTGTTAAATAAAGTAGGATTTAAACACGAGTCAATAAAGTAAGGAGTTATTTATCATGCAATAGGCATCCCAGAATTAATACTTTTAAGCGTTATTAACTTAAAAGCTGGATTCAAATGCAAATTACAAACTAATTTTGAAACCTGCAACCAACCTAACAAGGAGATTTACATAGATTTATGCTATGATCTCAGGAAATGGTGTTTTATGATAATGATTTCAAATTTTGGCACAGAGCTAGCAATTTTGGGGGAGGGGTGTTAAGTCAGTTACATTGACTCCAGTGTTCAGGCACTTATTTTATCGACCCTGAAAAGATAAGCTGGAAGAATCATTAGCATGCTACACGAAAAAAATACTCAGTGACATTCCGTCTGCCAGTACATTCTGAGTTCAAATTCCGCCGAGGCTGACCTTGCCTTTCATTCTTTCAAGATTGATAAAGTACCAGTTGAGCACCGGGGTCGATGTAATTGACTTATCCCCTGCTCTAAAACGGCCAGCTTTGTACCAAAATTTGAAACCAGTGTACATAGCTAGGTTTATAAGCATACACTATTTTGCTAGGGTGGTGATATTAAGTTTAGACTAACTAGATTTATGAGGAAAGATTTAATTTTTTTTTTTTTTTAATACACACAAGTCTTCAATATTTATTTCTGTAGTAAAGGCATTATTGATAAAATATATGCTAATAAGCCTCTTAACAAACACTGCACTAATTTTCTGTTTCTAATCAATCCCATAGATACACATTAATTCTACTAGAATACAGCTTATATTCAACCCAATTAGAAGGTAGAAAATTTGGATTTAAAATCTTTCAGGGTTAAAACAGTACAATTTAAAATGCAGATTTAAACCTACTAAGAAAACTAAAATGAAGATAAATATATTTTTCAAGGAAAAAAAAAATTGTGTGTATGTGTGTATGTGTACACAGGCGTGACTGTATGGTAAGAAGTTTACTTACCAACCACACAGTTTCGGGTTCAGTCCCACCGCATGGCACCTTGGGCAGACTAAAACATTGTGAGTGGATCTGGTAGACGGCAACTGAAAGGAGCCTGTTGTGTGTGTATATATATATATACACACATGTATGTGTGTGTGTGTGTGTGTGTGTGTGTGTGTGTGTGTGTGTGTGTGTGTGTGTGTGTGTGTGTGTGTGTGTGTGTGTGTGTATGTTTGTCCCTGCACCATTGCTTGATAACTGATGCTGGTGTGTTTAGGTCCCCGTAACTTAGCGATAGAATAAATACTAGGCTTACAAAGATTAAGTCCTGGGGTCAATTTCTTCGACTAAAAGGTGGTGCTCCAGCATGGCTGCAGTCAAATAATGACTGAAACAAGTACAATATATATATATATATATATATATATATATATATATATATATATATATACACATATATACATATATATATATATATGGGAGCAGGCGTGGTTGTGTGGTAAGAAGCTTGCTTCTCAACCACATGTTTCTGGGTTCAGTCCCACTGTATGGCACCTTGGGCAAGTGTCTTCTACTGTAGCCTTGAGCCAACCAAGCATTGTGGGTGGATTTGCTAGATGGAAACTGAAAGAAGCTGGTTGTGTATATATGTGTGTGTGTCTCACTACTATTTGACGACTGGTGTTGGTGTGTTTACATCTGCGTAACTTAGTGGTTTGGCACAAGAAACTGATAGAATAAGTAACAGGCTTTAAAAAAATAAGTAATGGAGTCAATTTGTTTGACTAAAATTCTTTAAGGTGGTGCTCTAGACTGACTGCTGTCTAATGACAGAAACAAATAAAAGATAATGGGTGTGTGTGTGTATCACAACTTCTGAACCTTTGACGCTTCAAACTTACTGGTTTTTCATACTCCATACATTATTACTTGCCACTAAATCCGCAAATTTTTTATTCTCTCTATTTTCTCTTATTCCTTTCTGAGCTCGAAATGTAAAAGACTTTCACTTTCCTTAGCATCAAACTAATACACCTATTTGTTGTTTATACCCCTGTCTTCGTCTTTTGTTTTTCTCTAAGTTTCCATTATATATTATATGCTCACATGGTCACCCCAGTTTTATCCTACTTTAACCCCCTACTTTTTGGACTTACATATCTTAATTACTTCCTGAACTTTCTGCACCTCTCCTCATCTACATAGCAACACTCCACCCGGATTACCACTGGATACCTCTGAACTTTGACTTTCACTGGACTCCTCTGTGTGCGTGTGCGTGTGTGTGTGTGTGTGTGTGTGTGTGTGTGTGTGTGTGTGTGTGTGTGTGTGTGTGTGTATATATATATATATATATATATATCCCCTTCATAGATTCACTTTTTCATAATAGCTTAGGCTGGACAGATCTAACATCTTGCCACCCTCTGCAGTTCTTCGCCATCTGATACATACAGGAGAAAAACTGGATAACTTATGTATGTTGTTACTTTGGCCTGGGTTCCGCAGTTGGACATCTCACTCAAGATGGACTGAGAGTATTTTAATGCCATCAGCATTAGAGTTTAGCCCTAGCATCACACGCACACACAAAAACACACATGCAAGCACACACACAAAGGGTTTTTTTCCTTGACAAATGGAGCAACAGAATGTGGACTACACAGAACCATCAATCTAATATGATTATAAAAAATCTTGATGCATGTTCTAAATGCACAAATCCAGAAACAAATTTAAATCATACACCAGAAGCCGATTTGTGGATTTGTTGAGGAGAAAGGAACATCTAGTGCTGTACACATTCAAAGAAACCTCATAGAAAAAGTAACTGAAATGCAACAAGACATGCACCCATGTTTCATTGATTAAACAAAGCATTTCATACAGTATACCATGAAGAAATCATTGAAACGTTGAGATATAAATCTAGCTGGAAAGGACTTGTGAATAATCAGAAACACTTATTAGTAACAAACAACAGCAATCAGAATTGGAAATGAAATAGATCAAAGCATGAAGATCGAGAAGAGTGTAACAGAGGTGCATGTTATTAGATTGGTTTTCATTATGCAGTGAAATAATTATGAACATCTAACAGGCAGGGTCAAAACACTGACAATTCTCATTATGAAGATGAATCTCAATTCTCATAGAAACAAAAGAGAAAGGTCTACAAATATTGATTTCAAATTTTGGCACAAGGCCAGCAATTATGGGGGAAGGATAAGTTGATGACAGCAACCCTAGTATTCAACTGGTACTTATTTTATCGATTCCAAAAGGATGAAAGGCAAAGTTGACCTTGGCAGTGTTTGAACTCAAGAATGGAAAGTTGGAAGAAATGCCACCAAGCATTTTTCTTGGAATGGCAGCAATTCTTCCGGCTTGCTACCTTAAGATCTACAAATATTAGTATTATTAATGATGCAAATGGCAATACAGGTCTGGTTTTAACAGAGAAAAAAAAAGACAATAACAATCTCAAAGAAAGGAGCACTGGTTCACAACATAAGAATTAATGGAATCATTTTGGAAAAAGATTATGGTTTTACATATTTAGGAACCATCATTATATTAAATGGTAATAAAAACAAAGAAATTAAGTTAACGATTAGACATTCCAAGACTGCTTTTCAGTGAAAATGAAATATCCAGTATATGCAATTGAAGCAGCATTGAATTAAAATAGCCATTTATGTATCATACTTAATGCATGTACACCATTCAGAGGCAAGATACTGCAATCTTGTCTGAGATAAAATTTTGTCAGAGATTTCATTTCAAATGAAAACCACAGTATTGTCTATCAGCAGTATATTAGTTTGATACATAGACGGCTATTTTAAATGGCTATGAATAAGAGTGAAGAAAAGAAACCAGAACCTGTCCAGATAGATGGTTGTGTGATCTGGAACATTAACTAGTGCAAAATCTTATGTTGCAAACACAATATTCTTCAGATTAATGCTGAAAGTGTGCTATAAAGATAGGAACATTGAAGCTGTTAAACGAGCAAACAGTAGCAGAATGTTAAGAAGCCAATAGATTACATCTATGGGGGAATACGGTCTTGAACTCTAGATCACTACTGGGTAACTGAAAGAAAGACAAAGAAGACAGAGAAGATGCTTGATGGTTTGACCAGCTTGCTTTACCACAAGAACCAGTTGTTGTTGTCATGTGGCAGCTTGTGTGCCTCAATGACCCTGAGAACTATGCCAATGGAGCACAAGTTTTTAGTAGGGATTCCTATAGTGGACAGGTCAAAGGATGGAGGCCAGACTAATATGGATCACCTCTACTCAGAGGTAAAATTGGGTTTGTATAAAGTAAACAACCCCACCTAGAATAAAAGAGAAGCAGTAATGGAAATTCAAAACTAACAAGACCTGGGAGAGGTAGGACTTTCCTCAGAGAAACATGACAGTGCAGTAAAATCCAAAAGTAATCTGCAAGGAAAAGTATGGATCCAACTGGAGAGAAGCAGAAAAGAAAGCCCAAAGTCAAGAACGGTGGAGAAAAATCACCAATAGTCTATGCTCCACATTGAGAGAAAGACTTAAGTTACCCATTGGCAACTGAAAGGCTGAGTCAGTAATATGCTAAGTTGTGTGTGAGACAGAAGTGGGCAGAAGAAGTCCATGATTATCAACAGCTATAGGCATGGCACATGAAAGAGTAACTATGTAACCATGGCTTGATATCCAGAATGGCAAAAGTTTATTTTCAATGTAAAACGATGAAGACTGACATATACATTTGAACTAAACAAGAGAAAAAGTACTCAATACATGTGCTAGAGGTTATTTATTATCAGTGGTGATCTCTTTCCCTTTTCACAAGGTTCTACATTTAAATGTATAATTTAATAACAATAGCATGGTGCCTTTCTTCACATGTGTATGCGTGTGTTGAAGTTTAATATATTTTTATTTACATATCAGGTTATTGATGAAATTATGAATTTGAGAAAAAGAATAATACACACTGAATCATATTTCTCAAATTCAGTTACAAAGCAACTGCCATCTGCTCTGAATTTATTACAGTGCTATTCATAACAGTATAAAACAGCTGCATTTGAACGTAAATAATGCAAGTTAAGTGCTACACTATTACATGTTAGTGGTTGTTGTTGTTGGGTTAACAGCCTAAGAGAGAGTAACTCATCAAAAAAAAAAAAAACACAGACAGATGGGTGGATGGATAGACAGATGGAAAATTAATTCTTGATAGCTTTTAATGCTCATTATATTTATATTACAAATTAGATTGAGAGCTTTCTAATGTATCATCAAATATATTTTTAAAATGAGGTTGCATGCTTATAATTTTAACTGAGGTTACTTTATACTTGGTAAATAACAACTAAGAAAATGTAACATTAAACTATTTTTAACCAATTCTTTAAGCAATCAGTCTCACTATAACTGGGGTGTTAGTACCAATGAAACCATTCTTAAGATGATAAACTTCAGAACGAAGTAAGTGTTGCAATCCTGTGCAAACAGCATGAAGTGTTTAAACTGGAACCATTTTATAAAGTAATTTTCCTCTCCTTATTTTGATAAGAAAGAGAGAGGCGAAGGCTACAACTATTTATATTTAACTAAACAGAAGTAATCTGTCATCTGTATATATTAAGCTGATGAAATGAAATATACACATAAATTATCCTTGTCTGTCTATTATTGCATAAATGCATTTTTTATTTAATTATAGAGAAAACTCATAGGAATTAATAACCAAATTAAATAATGACACTTAAAAAATTTTAAAAATACAGTCATGTTTTTGATAATCTAGTTACAATATATGCATTGATTTTATAAATGCAGGCATGGCTGTGGAGTTAAGGAACTTGCTTTGTAACCACATGGTTTCAGGTTCAGTCTCACTACATGGTACCTTAGGCAAGTGTATTTTACTATAGCCCTGAGTCAGCCAATGCCTTGTAAGTGCATTTGATAGACAGAAACTGTGTGTGTGTGTGTGTGTGTGTGTGTGTGTGTGTGTGTGTGTGTGTGTGTGTGTGTATTTTATTTCGCTTAGGCATAGCAATACTATTAACCTAGTGTTAAAACTCAATATACATATGCTTCAGAAGAAAAGTGTCAGCCAAGTACAGAGTAATAACAGAAAATTAGATAGATGACAAGGGAATAAGAAATTGTGCTATGAACTTCATAAGCTTACATCTGTTTCTGCAATAAGATGTATTGCACATTATAGTTGAATGCTTGTGTATCACCCTATAGCATTATCAGAACTTCATTTATATGTATACACACACACACACACACATATATACATATGTATAGACAGGCAAAATGCTTAGCAGTATTTTGTTTGTCTTTACATTTTGAGTTCAAATTCTGCTGAAGTCAACTTTCAGGGTCAATAAAATAAGTACCAGTTAAGCACTGAGGTTGATGTAATTGATTTAACCCTCCCCAACTATTGCTGACTTTGTGCCAAAATTTGAAACAAATTTTAAGAAATAACAGATCAATGAGTAGCGGGCTGAGGTGCTCTAAAGACATTGAGAGGAAGGTTCCGAAACGCTACACAATCTTTCCTGACGACCTCTGAAATTTACTGACAATAAGTATGTGAGATTTTTCTATTGACTGCACATGCACAAGCTGATTCCAAGTCTCCACATCATCTACTTGAGCTAAACAGTGAAAATTATTAAACTTGAATAAGTGGATTCTGGCAGATATTTAAAAACAAACTAAATACATTTCCTATCAATTACAAGTAAGAAACACTTGATTTATGAACTAAAAATTTACATTAAATAAACCAATAACATCAATCAATAAAACAAATAAGGAAATATTTAAATGTGTGGCAAGAAGTTTGCTTCACAACCATATGGTTCTGGGTTCAGTCCCATTGCATGGCACCTTGGGCAAATGTCTATAGCCTCAGGCTGACCATAGGCCTTGTGAAGGTGTTTGGTAGACAGGAACTGAAAGATACCCCTTTCTCTGTGTGTGTGTGTGTGTGTGTGTGTGTGTGTGTGTGTGTGTGTGTGTGTGTGTGTGTGTGTGCGTGTGTGCGTGTGTGCGTGTGCGTGTCTTCCACCATGGTTTGACAACCAGTGTTGGTGTGTTTACATCACCGTAACAGTGTTTTGGCAAAAGACACCAAGACAAACAAATAAAAGGAGAATAATCTTAAGTATAATCCCTTTATTCTGCAATTCTAATTCTACAGCTGGCAGTGGCATTTAGATAAGTGCTAAAGAAATTTTAGAATCAAAATGGTGGTGGTGGTGGCTGTTTGGTTTTCATTTTCGTTTTGTTTTTCTGGTTTATATACTGTAACCTCAAATTCAAAGTGTATACTCATTTGGGACAATAGAAATTAAATCAATAACGTTTGTACGAGAACTCGTATGCAGACAGTAAAAAATCTGAAAAGAGTGAAAGATTTGTAAGTATGGCACCAGCTTTTCCTTCTAAACTGCAGAACTATCATAATGTAGGAAAAAGAAAAAAAAAAGGGGAAGAAAGAAAAGCAGTGAATTGATTTCAACTTGAAGACAACTATCTTTGTGAGAGGAGGTAAAAAGAAAATATTTTATGTGTAAAATTTAGAGTGCAAGTAATTCAAAGATACAATTCACATGAAAAAGAAAATGTAAGTTAGTGTTATATTTAATGACAAGGGTATACAAAAGATAACTGGGAATAAATGTGGAGAAAGGTAAAAAAAAAGAAAATGACTAATAATTTAAAATTTGAGATAGTAACAACAGAAGAACCGAGCATTGTTAAGTTGTTTTTCTATTTTGTTTCGATTTTTTTTCTTTTTTGTCAACATAAATCTACTATATATCTTGAAATTACAATTTCATGCAGGCATAGTGGTGTGGTTAAGAAGTTTGCTTCCTGACTACATTGGTTTTGGGTTCAGCCCCACTGCATGCTGAAGGGAAGGAGGCCTTTTGATACCATGTGATACAGAATGGTTGTTATTAGGTTAGGTAAGTCGACTGTAATTGAACTGATTTATGATGAGAGCCATCTCAGCCATGACCATCCCATCTTTATATATGTCTGTGGCTTCCTTGACTGATATGTTCCTCCTTCTTCAAGATGGTAGGGTGCAATTTGGAGATTTAGTATTATTTCTAGCAGATTAAGTGACTACAAAGAGATTCTCCCATTGCCTTTTAATACAAAATAGCAAATGTCTTCTATTATAGCCCTGAGCTGACCAAAGCCTTATAAATGGATTAGGTAAATAGAAACTGAAAGAACCCTATTGTACATATATGTGTTTGTCCCCTTCTCTTGACACAACTGTTGTCTCCTCATGACATGATGGTGGTAACAAGTGTCATTCATTTTCAATCTTCCAAGAAAACAGGTGAGTGTTACTGACAGGAAAATCTGCCTCAATAAAATCCGTCTGTTCTAGCCAGAGAAAATTTGCCCTAACAAAATCCATCTAACCCAGTTTTTCTCAACCTTTTTACCCTTGCATAACCCTTAAAATAAATTACATGTCTCAAGGAACCCCTGCATAAAAAAATTATATACCATATCTTTCTCATGTGTGTGTATATATACACATATATATATATATATATATATATATATATGGTTGTTATATTTTTTTTTTTTTTTTTTTTTTGATAGGATATTTTTTAGACAGGATGATGTCTATATTACAATAACCAATAATATGTTGTGTATGTATAGTAATATTACGATCATGAAATTAGCATCAGCTTATCTCACTCTTTTTTGTGGAACCCTAGGGATCTAGGGAACCCCAGTTGAGAAATGCTGATCTAACCCATGCAAACGTGGAAAAGAGGATGTTAAAATGATGACCCTATGCTTTCTATTGTCCCAGTCCATTTACAATACATGCAGACTGTCTGCATGTATGCCTGTTTGATATCTCAAACTAAGATTTATTCCTTCTTGGACTGCTCCAATAGGGTTTGTATTTAGGATCATTAGATAAATTGTGTGTACCCTATCTTGATCCTCACTTCAGAGGAAAATAACACTTTAACTAAAATATTTTCAATCACTTGTTTATTCTGTGTATTTCTATAGAAAAATTCCTTATCTTACATCACCAGGCTAACTTTTTAGGGTAGACTATACTTCATATTTTTCATTTTCTCAAATGGAGTTGCAAATTATTCTGAGTTTACTCAAAGAAATTGTGTTGGAGTATTTTTCAATCCGAACCCTTAAATATTTTTTCTTCAAACACTTCACCATTGCTTAAATTTGCAGTAGAAATATTCCTACATTCTTCTTTATGTCCATAAGTCTGTGTTGGTGCAGGTATGGGTGTGTGGTTAAAAAGCTTGCTTTGCAACCATGAGGTTTTGGGTTCAGCTCCACTGTCATGCCTTGGGGAAGTGTCTTCTACAATAGCCCCAGGTTGGCCAGTGTTTTGTAAGTGAATTTAGTAGATGGAAATTGTGTGGAAGCCCACCATATGTAGGTGTATATATGCATGTGTTTTATGTTTGGCTGCCCCCACTTCACTGTTTAACAATTGATGTTGGTTATTATTCTAGCACTTTTGTCAAACTGCTAAGTTACAGGGATGTAAACAAACCAAGATTAAATAAGTATTGAGGCTAGGTTTGTTCCACTCAATCCTCCAAAGCAGTACCCCAGCATGACCACAGTCCAATGACAAACAAGTAAACAATAAAAAATGGAATTAGGGAGAGAAAGAAAACCATTTGTCTTTAAAGTACTTGGCTATTAATAAAATCTAGAAACAAGGAACATTGAACTCATTCACCTCAAACATGAAATAAATAGATGCCACTAAACTTAGGTGAATGAGGGAAAAGTAAAATGAACATTATTTGGCACACTAGAGACAAAAGCATTATATATATATACATGAAGATCTTCATTTACTCAAGAGACAAGCTTTACTAGTACATTCCACAAAAGAAGTAATGCATTTAGTGCAAGGTTAGCCGCAGGAAACACCAGATGGACAAACTATCAACACTAAATGATTTTGTAAATAAAATAACACAAAATAATCAAAATCTTATTCATCCATTTAAAGCAGCTGTAAGTTGAGTTAAAATAAAAGCAAATACAACAAATAAGATCCTATTAGGCTCTTTCTAAGACCCCATTACACATCACGTAATTTGAACTACTTCATTTATTTGCCATTTCTGTTTATTTTGTTATTTCTAAAGAGATAAACTGTAGTGGAATCAAAGTTAATTTTTTAAATCCTTGAAGTCTTTAGCAGTAAAATCTCAGAACAAATATAACTGGGCAGAAAACCCTTCTTCACATTTTGCCTATTGCCTCAGAGATTACAATTGTTTTCTTAGATGATCTAAACTGCCTTACCCATTAGTATCAAATTCTAAATTTAGCTTCCATTCTGACTAAACATTTTAATCTTACTAAATGGAGATTTTGTTGTACAACAATAAACTCTTGAAGTTAGTTGAGAATTTTGGAAGAAAAAAACCTAAACAATTAGGTGCAGGCATGGCTGGTGGTTAAGAAGCTTGTTTCCTAATCATGTGGGTTTGGGTTAAGTCCCACCATGTGACAGCTTTGGCAAATATCTTCTGTAGTCCTGGGCCAACCAAAGCCTTGTGAGTGAATTTGGTAGACAGAAACTGAAAGAAGATTGTCACGTGTATGGGGTGAGTGTGTGTGTGCATGGGTTCATAGGTGCATGTGTATATACGCATGCATGTTTGTGTCTTCATGTTTATTGTGTGGGTTTCCCACCACCACTTGACAACCAGTGTTGGTTTGTTTCCATCTCAATAATATAGCAGTTCATCAAAAAGAAATCAATAGAGAAAGTATCAGATTTTTAAAAAATTAGTACTGGGGTCAATTTCTTTGACTAAACCCTTCAAGGCAGTGGCCCAGGATGGCTACAAGTCCAATGACTGAAACAAGTAAAGGAGTTATGTAACTCCTGTCACCTAACTTCTAACAGAAGCTGACAATTTACATAATTCCAATGGTGCAATGATATCGTTTTCTTTATTCAGTAACGAGAGAAAGAGCCACTGGATGAAGTCAGTGCAAAGTGTGGGTTCGTAGTTGTAGTAGATGTAACAGTTACAAGATGAAGACTGACAGTGAGTCAACAATCATAGATTGGGTATCTTTCACACATAAAAACAAAATAAAACAATATTGAGATGACTGATGTTTACTTGAGCATTATATATTATATATATATATCTCCCACCATTTGTTAGTGTAATGAGTACACAGTCACATGTATGAACAGTAATCTAATATGATGTGTATTTATGCTTTAATATGGAGCAAATCAAGCAGCTGTCACAGCTGCAAGTATTTTCTTGGTCCTGAAGAGAGAATGCAATCTTAATACGGCAAGTCTTGGTGAGGTAGAAAGTGCAGCTCTCTTGAGACTACCAAGAGACGTTTGTACTGAATTAAAAGCTCTTTCACCAAGATAAGATTCTCAACCTAGACTATTTACAAAATTAATTCTATATAAGAAAATATTTCTATCTTTGCGCTCTCTCTTTCTCATACATACATACATACTGCGTTTGATGGCATATAAGACATACTTTTTTTACCCATCTCTAAAAGAATGTAAAAAAAAATTTTTTTAAACACCTCATGTCATACATGCGAGATTGCTTAAAATATTACATGCTTTAATGAACATTTATCCTGAATATGTGCTGCTGAAACTGGGGTGTGTCTAATATAACTAGGCATCTTTTATGCTATCAAATACAACATATATATATATATATATATATCTTTAATTAGTCTGACTCAGAAAAGGAGCTGGATTTTCATATTTGCTCTTTGATAAATAATACTAACACTGGTTTCAAATTTTGGCACAAGGCCAGCAAGTTTGGAGAAGGATGTAAGTTGATTATATCAACCGCAGTGCTTAACTGGTACTTATTTTATCGTCCCCAAAAGGTTAAAAGACAAAGATGACCTCAGTGGAATAGCAATATTGTGTAATATAAGATTAAGAGATGTTAACCACCCCTCTTCATCACCATTTAACGTCCCTCCTTCCATGTTGGCATAGGTTGGACAGGTTGACAGGAGCTGACAAGCCAGAGGACTGTGACTACAGTTAGACGCAGTCTGTTTGCTTGTCATACTCTATCTCTCTCTCTCTACTCTCTTACTTATTTCAGTCATTTGACTGTGGCCATGCTGCAGCACCACCTTTAGTCAAGAAAATCGACCCCACGACTTATTCTTTGGTAAGCCTAGTACTTATTCTATCACTCTCTTTCGCTGAACCGCTAAGTTACGGGGACATAAACACACCAGCATTAGTTGTCAAGCAATGTTGGGGGGGGGGGGGCAAACACAGACACACAAACATATACGCGTGCACACACACACATTATATATATATATATTTCCGTCTACCAATCCATTCACTTTGGTCGACCCGAGGCTATAGACACTTGCCCAAGGTGCCACGCAGTGGGAACCCGGAACCATGTGGTTTGTAAGCAAGCTACTTACCACACAGCCACTCCTGCACCTGGGAAATTTTAGTTGAAATCATTTTAAAACAAAGTTTCTATCATAGAATCTAGTGTGGGTTCAGGCAAATGGGTGTGAAAAGAGTTGATTTCCTCTGCCTGATGACAATACTATGATTTGTGGCTTTGTGCAACTCTGAAAATATCCTCATCTTAAACACAGCAATTTGTGTGTCTGGGTAAGTCAGCATGCCATGGGAAAAAGAGAGCTGATGTTTCAGGGATGTCCCTTTGTTTAGAAGACAAAAAGTTTATAACTGGTTGAAAAAATAATTTTCAGGTGATTTCCAAATGGCTTGTCCAAATGTGTTGTCTCTAAGTCAAAGGGGCAACCTCTACAACTCCAAAAGCATCAAATTCCTCCTCTTTCCACAGCATACACACTTATTCAAAGTCACAAACTTCATTGTAAAATAATTGTCAATGCACATCACCAATCTCCTTGAACTTTTTTTTCTTTTTTACATATATATAATTAATATATTATAGACAATCATTTGATGATAAATACAGGATAGGTTATGGAAAGGACTCAAGTTTAAAATAGTAATGAATTCAAGCCATAAATAGTTTAAGGGGGAGTCAGAGGTGGCAAAAATAAATAAACAAAATGGAAAATTAATGAATATGTTTTGACAACACCCGTTTTTATTTAGACAGACCAGATAGCAATCAAGGACGGAGTTCAATTGATTGAATGCTTATGAGTTGACTGACAGCAAGCTTCTCACCTGATTAATATTAATCTAGCAGAAATGATCAGTAGCTTTAGCTGAACAATCAAAATAAACATGGGACAGATGATGAGAAAACAAACAGAATATTTTATTAAAATTTGTTTTAAAATAAAACATCTTTAAAAAAAACTACCCATTGATTTGCCACGTTATGATTATATTTTTTTGATAATTGTTTACTAAATGCCACGATGATGTTATCAATATTGAGCCAAACAATATCATTAATTAGCCTCAATGGTAACAGTAATGTTATCAGTATCTTAATTGAGCAAAAGATTTGTTTGTAAGACAAACAATTGCATTGGTCAGGGACACAGCTTGCTATGAGCCAACAAAGGAGTTGGTTAACCTACTAGAAATAGCTGTGAAAGTCACTCAAATCACACCCAGCCATCTCAGAGGAAAAACAATGTAATTCTAGGTATATATGAAGATGGGATGATTACAACTGGAATACATTTAATTAAAGGTACACTCAATCAGGGGTGTGTGTTAGGGGTAAATCACTTAAGAAAATAGGCCAAGTTAGGTAATATACACAATGTATTTCTATGATAATAAATGTCAGCTTATAGCTGCAGAAATTCAAATGCTGTAAGGAAGAGACCCATTACAAGTAAACAGGAAACTAACAATTCCATCGAATTACTGATTTTGTTTTGTTTTGTTTATCTTTTAAACCAGTCCTTGAGCATTTTATCCCCGATAGAACAGTTATACACAACCTCTTTGTAAACATTTGACTAAAAGCGAAATTAGAATTGCACAGAAATATAAACTGACTGAGGTCAGGTACAACCTGCTTGAAAATATTTCCTTACCCTTTTAGTATTTAATCTGGCCATATCAGGCACAAATATTCTACATGTTCTATGTCCAAATTGGCCAGATCTGGCCTCTCACACTAACTCTACACTGTCATTCTAAAAGTAAACAGTTACACCATGGAAATTTCTAAGCTACAAAGACAAAGCATGATTACTTCAAACTAATGTGAATAAATAAGTATTATATCTGCCATAGTAATCTGTTGCTGTCTGGACCATGTAACCCATTACAATCTGTCACCTGGTCAGACAGTTTGGCAACTAAATCACACCCATCCCATCTAATAAAGAGGGTGGATGGGTGTGGTTTCTCAGATGATCAAGTTAGACTTATAGCTTCCTTGACTGTATAAACTGGTTTCAAAATTTGGCACAAGGCTAGCAATTTCAGGGAAGGGGTAAGTCAATTAGATCAACCCCAGTATTCAACTGGTACTTATTTTATCAACTCAGAAAGGATGGAAGCCAATGTCAACTCCAGCGGCATTTGAACTTCTGTAAAGTTGGAAGAAATGTCACTAAGTATTCTGTCCAGCTAATCATTCTGTGGTAATGATTGTTAGCTTGCCACCTTATTGCCTGTATAAACTGCCAAGAGATAACAACATTACATATAACTGTTGGGTCGGACTTAAAGACACCCAAGAACCAAGTAGTGATAGATTGGATCTGCCACCAAAGAACTTCTCCACTAGTTTTTTTCCTCATATAACATTTAATCCTGCTGGCTACCCTCACATTAATTCAACCCAGTAAACTGAAAGAAGTGGGATGAGCAAGAGTGAAAAGAAAAAAAACTTGTTGAAGGGCAAAAAAGCATCTCACAGAGAACCCAAAATCCGATCACAGAGTGCCTGTTAAGCTGAATTTAGCCCAGTAGTTCTATGTAACACTGTTGTAAATCTTAGTAATTCATTCAATCATTGAAGCTATAGTTTGACATGATCATCTGGGAATTATCAAGTTTTAGAATCAAAGTCTGCCAAAGGAGTGAAATATTAATCACTGGTTGCCAATAAGAATTACCTCCATTAAAATTGGAGAATTTTTTTTGTTCTATTGCAAGAACATTGAGGGATGCTTTAGAATGGTTGAAATGAAGAATTATACTTTTTAAAAAACTTGTGCAGATATGACTGTGTGGTTGAAAATCTTACTTCCTAACCATGTGGTCTTGTGTTCAGTCTCACTGTGCAGTACTGTAAGCAAATGCTTTCTGTTATAGCCCTGGGCCAACCAAAGCCTTGTGGTTGGATTTGGTGAATGGAAAGTGAAAGAAGCACAGTGTGTGTGTTTGTGTGTACCCTTGTCGAGACATCATTTGCTGGTTGTAAATGAGCAGCGAGGTTGTTCATTTCTATGAAAAGCATGTCTGCTTTTGGGCAAATGTCACCTTGCTTGGAATCAGGTGAGGATTGGCAACAGGGAGAGCATCTAGCTATAAAAAAAAAAAAAATCAAAAAAAAAAAAAAAAATCGGCCTCAACTAATTCCACCTGACCCATGCAAGCATGAAAAAGTCGGTGTTAAATGATGATAATGATGACGACGAAATATTTCATAATAAAATATCTCTTAATAATGGCTTCTTATCAAGAAAAAGTCCATAACTAATATAAAATAAAAACTAAAATAACTTAATGACTATATCATCAGCTTATTCACACATACTTTTTTTCTCAAGCCTAGCATAATAAACTGTTAGATTAATTTTGGAGGAAGAAGATCGCCAATATAATGGAGATATGAAAAGACTTTCTATTCTAGTCTATGACCTTTTGTTAAGTTAACATACCACATGTGTATATTATCAGGAAGAAAGAAGAATGTTCTCTCTCAATTGTCTGGTGGCAGGTTCTTCTGATAAAGAACAGAACATAAGCAGCCAATTGTTGACTATGGGTTAAAGTGACTGATGTGAATTTAGTGGCTCAAGAGATACAGCAGTGTTTTTGTTTTCGCCTCATATTCAGTAGATAGAATCTGAAATACTGGAACTGATATTGGTTTTCGAGTGGTTATCAACTATCATTTGTGTGTTTTATGTTAAGATGGAAATCAATTTTTACTTTCTTGCCATTATTGGTAATAAGCTGATTAAGAATATTATCAGAAAAAGAGTCAAAGCAATGTTAGCACTGTGAGATTACAAAGCCACCATTACACACACACCATCTGCACAAACAGATACATGCAAACATACTAACTGCACATAAATACACACGACAGCAAAAACAATCGCACACAATGACAATACAGTCACAACACCACCAATAACAACAACATCCAATACCACTTACAGGGAGTTACAGAGAATGTGGTTTCAAATTTAACAGCAACATCTAAATATTTCAACAATGTTGACTGTTTTGTAAATCTAGAAGATTCTGAGAATTAAGTATAAAAGTTGGATACAACAAACATGTGACAGACAGGAATCTATTGATCCACTGGGTCTATTACAATGATTAATACCAAGACACACAATTCGGGAACAGTTATGACTAGGGCTGTGGAGTTGGAGTCGGAGAGTCAGAGTCAGAAACAATTAAGGGGTAGCTGGACTCGGAGTTGGTAAAACTATATTGACCGATTCCGACATCTTTATTCTTTAATATAAACCAGTTATAACATATACTCAGAGTACAAGCATATGTATAAGCTTTATGAGATATGTAGACCACAATCACTTTATTACATAAAGAGGAGTTGGAGTCGGAGGTGCCAATAGTAGAGGAGTTAGAATTGGCAGAAAGCCTCAACCTATCAAAATCCGTCGTTCATGAGCACCTGATAAAGCTTGGGTACACAAATCGCTACAATGTTTGGGTACCACATGAGTTGAGTGAGAAGAAGCTTTTGGAAAATCGGCACATACTTTCCGGACAACCCAATACTAACTTCATCGTAATCTTGCCCAGTGCTATTCCTGCCTTTCCACAAAGATCAGAACCTCACCCAATGCAACTTGAAGAACTTGCTAGGTTATCCTCATTTTGTGTGTGTGTGTGTAAGAGAGAGAGAGAGAGAGCGAGAGCGAGGTGAGAGAGGGAGAGCGAGGGGGAGAGAGGGAGAGGAGAGAGAGAGAGAGAGAGAGGGAGTGTATGTTTATGCACATACATTTATGCGTTATAGAGATTACAATCTTTTGTATACAAGTGCATGAGCACTGAGTGAGAGTAGCTCTGTACAAATGTGCAGTAGCAGTACTTGTGTGTGTATGTTTACGGAAAGGAAACATACCTAGTTTTGTAATAAACAATCTATTAAGTAGTAAAATTAGTAGAATCACAAACAAAATGCTTTGTGGTATTTAGTTGCATTGTGTTACATTCAGACTTCTAACCTCGCCCTGTTCAGCCTTTCCTTTTATTAATTGAGTACTCTGGTTGATGTAATCAACTATACATTACAAGACATATAGCAACATGCCTACATTTTTTAATGGGTTGGTTAGAGGAAGAAAGACAACACCTAAGACCATTTTCAGGGCCTCCAATCACTTGTAGAAGGAAGAGAGGAAATTATCCTCAGATCAGAGATTGATTTAAATGCTTACAGAGTGGGTTTTGCTAAGGCACCAATGGTGCCAAGAGGTGATATTAGACAGAGTGATGACTGAAGTTACGTCTGTTATAGCAGTGAAGAACAATCAAGCAACAAGCTTTAAAGCAGATTAGAGGTAAGGTAGATGTGAAAACAAAAGAATTTTACATAGAGGCCCAACAAGTAAATACAAAGAATAATGAAGATTGTCAATGATACAAGAAGAATAAGAGTGATGTGATGAGACTAAAAAAGAGTGTTAGGTGTTGACTGATCAATGATACACAATTTATTATATTGAATTTTCCAGAACATATGAAGAATAAACAAGTCGTCGTTTAGATTCTCACTGCCCACCATGCGTATGATGATCTATTATTGGTGGGCAGACATCAGCAAACAATTTGTTTGCTGAAGTATACAAACAAAAGCTTCAAACTCTTGTTAGATTCCTTAGTTTGGCTGATAAGAGACAGCAATGTTGAAACACCAACTGTCCCAGAATCCCTTGTCTGAATGAATTGAGCACATTATGAACATACATACAATGTAAAGGACAAGTGGTTGTTGTGGCAAAACAACAGTGATTAGCATATTCATATTCAAATTCACCAGAAGATATATGCAAAAACAAAAATGCAAATCATCATATAATTTATAGTTAAAAGCTTCATTAAATCTTGAATGTATACAAAAGAAGTTTATCAAATAGTTCTAACCAATATTTTGTCTTAGTCCTAATGTTAGTGTCATTGGTAAACAATGCAATTTTGATGATAATATCCAAAAAGATGTAAGGCAAGGCCTTTAAGAGTAAAGTTCAGCTGGTTTATCAATCCAGGGTTGAGAGAGCCAAGGAGGAACCAATGAATATTTGATAACCTCCTCCCTTCTTATGGAAAAAAAAAAAGGGAAAAAGACCTTCAAGCTCCTTTGAATTTTGAGAGAACTTGCCACCCCTACTGAGAACAGTCTTATTCCACCTTGAAAAATTTCTTAGAGGCCATTATATAAAAGCACTTATGGAAGTTCTGCTCATTGCTTTAACAGATTTCAGTAGATAACATGCAATATACTGAAAATGGCAGGCTGTTAGAAATGCCATTTTTTTTTTAAAGTGAATAAAAATCAAGAAAAATTTATGGTTGCAGATCTGTCATTGCTTTGATAAAAAAGATATGAAATACTAAAAACATTCTATCCTTAAAAAAAGAGCAAGAGAGAGAGAGAGAGAGAAGGGGGGGGGGGGGGGAATCGTAAATTGTAGCAAATATTTGCAACTAAAAATACTAAAAGTCAGATGAAGATAAGTCAGGTATTCCTTACATCATTTAGAATTTCATTTGCTTCATAACCTGTGTGCTTCATCACAAACTTTCCTAAGTTTGAATTTTTTTGTTTTTGTTATTAATGTCAAACTACAAAACTTAAATGCTCCCACACAGAATATTTAGGGAGAAAAATGGGTAACGTTGTATTGGGAAAGGAATCTAGCACTAGAAAAAGTTCATTGAAAGATTTAGCATGAGAAAAAGAAAATGATTTTTGTCACCAACTAAATCAAAGGAGATAAGTAATTTTAGTGATTTTGATCAGAGAATGGAGGCTCACAGAGAAACAATTTCATGGATCAAAGAAAGACAATGCCATTTACTATACCCTTTTGGTTCTTCAAATCAATAGCTTTGTGAGAAATATGAGGCAAAAAATATTGACGCCATCATTTAACAATCCCCTTTCTGTGCTTGCATGACCCAAACGGAATTTGTTGAGGCAAATTTCCTATGGCTGGATGCCCTTCCTGTCACCAACTCTCACTTGTTTCCAAGTACAATAATATTTCCCAAGAGCCAGACATGTTTATTATAGAAGACTGGAAACAATCACCATCATAATACTACAAGTGAAGTTATTTATTTACAACCATCACAAGATGTCTAGAAAGAATGAAATAATGCAAGACTTCATTGGCACTTAAGAACTTCATAAGAGAGCAACAAAAAAAATTATGAATTCTCTGCATATTTTTCCTTATTCCTTAATCTCAAGTTCAAACTTCTAATCCTGCGAAATATAATGAAGAAATGATAATCTCCCTGATATTAATGTCCACTAAGGAATACCGTGTGTGTGTGTGTGCGTGCGTGCGCACGTTCACACACACTGGGTTTCTTTCAGTTTTCTTCTACCAAATTTACTCCTAAAACGTTGGTCAGCCTGGGGTTATAATACAAGCCACTTTCCCAAGGTGCTGTGCAGTGGGACTGAATCAGAACGTGGTTGGGAAGCAAACATCATACCATACAGTCACACCAGGAAATAGTTGCATATAATTTAAGAGGGATTTTGCTGCTAATGTTAGCAAATCAACTGATTTCACAAGTCTCCTAGTAGGCTTGGAATAACATTAATCAATAAATGGACTGGGTATTAAATTAGAGAATTGGTTTGAAGATGCCAAGTGGCATACATTTTTGTTTCCTTACATTTTGTATATTTTCAGATTTACACATGTATGTATGTGCATTCCAATCAAAGTGGTGTATACAAGCAGTGCTTGCTGTAGGTGATAAGTGATTGTATGTGGCATGATGCATATAGCATTTGGCATGTGCAGTGAGCACATGCAAGATACATGGTGCGGTGTTTTATGTAGCATATATTGCACATGGTACAGTGTGCAATACTGCTTATGAATATTAGCAGTAGTAGTAATAGAGACAGAATGTACAAAATACACTACATACACACACACAGACAATATATATATATGAATGAAAGAGAGAAAACAGGACAGAAACAGGAAATGCAGGGTAAAGAGAGAGGGTGATACAAAAGAGAGATAGGGGCAGAGGGTAGAACCAATACTGATAACTTGAATGAAACTATTTTACAGATATATCTTGCAGTTGCCTGTATGGAAAAAGAAAAAAAAAACATTGATTTCTTTCTTTGGCAAAAGGCCACAACCCCTCAATTGTCATCAAATGAATGTACTACCAAATCTCTTTCTTTTAGACACAAGAAAATGAACATCATGCAACTCAACCCAACCACCCACTAGAAACACCCCTTTCCCATCAGGAATAAAACATCAAAATTACCCCGATCAATGCCCTGGCACAATGAAAGGTAGGTCTGGAGAGATTGTAAAAATATGAGAGTGTGTGTGTGTGTGTACTGTGTACAAGAGGTAAGCCTCAGGAAAATCCCCTATTTAGATACAAATTATTCTGGGAAATATAATGGGGGCGAGGGAAATATGCCTACAGCTGGCAGAGAAATATATACATAAAATGGGGTAGAATATGTAACATAACATTTAAGTTTAAATTAGTCATACATAACATGACAGCAACAGTGATGTCTACATATGCATTCCAGTCAAGACTGAAATGAGCAAAAGATCCTCCTGCAAACTCCTACAAGAGAGTGCAACTTTAATGAGCATACATTATTTACATTCGACAGATATTTGTCATCTTGTTTGTTGACAAGATGAGGACAAATATCCGTTGAATGTAAATAATGTACATAATTCCTTATCTCTTAAATATAGAACTGTTTAATGAGCATATTGGATAATATTAGGATAGCTATTACCATGTACATAGAGTTTATGGTTATGGTACTAAGGATATTGTAAGATTAAGCCTCTTATGGAGTGAAGGCACGTGACTCAGTGGTTAGAATATTTAGTTCACAGTCAAAGTTATAAGTTCGATTACTGGAGGCACATTGTGTCCTTGAGCAAGACACTTTATTTCACACTACTCCAATCCACTCAGCTGGCAAAAAGAAGATGTACCTGTATTTCAAAGAGCCAGCCTTGTAACATTGTGTCACGCTGAGTCTCCTTGAGAAATATTAAGAATACACAGCCTGTGGAGTGTTCAGCCACTTGCACGTTAATTTCACATGCATGTTGTTCCACTGATTGGATCAATGGAACCCTCATTATCATTGTAACCAATAAGGTACCAATCAAGCCTCTTTTGTGATGCAAATGATCCAACCATTTGTAACACAAAGTTCAAGAAACCAGCCAACTATTGATCACCTACCAATCAGGTGAACATAAAAGCAGATAAGACTTCATATTCACCAAGAAACAGCATAAGAGTTTAGTTGTGAATACTAATCCTTTCCCCAATGAAGAATGTATCATATAACAGATTACTGGCCTCAAATTTAGAGCTAGATGGACCCAGAGACACAAGACAATCTGAAGAAACGAGGGTATTGCAGTTGAATGATCCCCCTGCCTGTTGGTAGGCTGGAAGAAGTTTTAAGTGACATGTTGGAAAGTAAGGAGATTATAGTGACCTACAAAACAGAAAACAATTGGGAGTTTCTACCAGACCTTCTGCAAGTTACAGGCTAGATCTGAGGATGGAGTAAGGTTTCAGCCAGATGGAACGTAACAAGGAGGTAAATTGTTAAGGTGACGATGTCATAAAAGTTAAGCAACAAGCAGAGAAAAGCTAAAAGAAATCATCAAGCAAGGAACAATATCAAGTATAAATATATATTTATAGATGAGGAAAGTTGAATAAAGTGCTAGTGTGGAATAGGAAGACTGCAAAAGACACGAGAAGTAACAAAGGCTGAGCTCAGGGGTCAGAATTCCACAAAGACAAGGGGCTGCAACAAGTAATGAAATGCTCTACTTGAAAAGAGGATGTAAAAATGACAACATAACTTTATCCGGCACTCAGCTATTTCTACCATCTATTGTAGTAATTTTTAACAAACTTTGATATTATTCACCTGACTGAAACCCTATTTTCTTCCAGTTTGTTTTCTACTTACAATTGATATAGTTGACAAGTTTTATTGAGTTAGTGTTAATATATATTTAAACACTACCTAGATTAAACGTTAACATTAGTGTGTGTGTGTGTGTGTGTGTGTGTGCGTGCAGGTGTAAGTGCATGTATGTATGTGTGTGCACGTCTGCGTGCAGGTGTGTGCGTGTGTGCATGACATGGACATTAAACAATGATATCATACAAACATGTTGTACATTTGTTGTACATTTGAAGTTTCTTTTTAATCAATTTTCAAAATTGTCCATAAGATTATGGTGTATGGCTATCCATGCATACATGTGCATGTATGTACATGCATGCACATGTATTCTCGTTTCAGAATTGCCAGTTTTGAAAAGCATTCTATTTGATTAATTCAATGTCTTGTTCACTGGCCAAGATATGTTACTTGTTAGAAAAATCATATCCAATCCATGTAGGGTAATGCAAAAAAAAAAAAAAAAAAAAAAAAAAAAAAGAGAAAAAAGAAAAAAGAAAAAGACGAAGCCATGGAAGTGAAACAAATGAAATATGAAGCTAGCAATTAATGTAACTCATCAATACTCTGTTTAAATGTGTACAGAAGATACAGAAATGATAGTCTATACACATGCACATACACACAGGCAAAATCATGCTTTTTTTTTATATCTATTTCATGGTAATAAAAACATAAAAAATGACTAGATAAAAGCTTTAGACCGTCTATAAACATGGCCAAGTCAGACTATTGATTACATATTATTGAGGAGAGACGGCAGGCAGCGCATGTGAGAAAAATATTGATGTATGTAGATGAAAATGTATGCATCTGAAAGTTAGCAAACTGCCCAGTTACTTCAAAGTCAATAGAAGTAGGGTTATTAAAACTACAGATGACATCTAAGAAAACAAATATTCTCTGCTGTTTAACACAACTTGTACAGAGGACAGCTAGAGAAACCATTTTTTAAAGCAACATTACATGCATATTCTGTAAACTTACTTAGAACGTATTGACGGTAAAGTTAGTGATTGAATGTGTTTAGTTGTTGCTGCTTGGCCTCAGATTAGCTCCGATAGAGTAGGTCTGTTAACAAGGACACTCCAGTCATAATTATCACATATTTTTCTCAATATCTAGACTACTTAGTTCAGAGTGTGATTTGAGGAAAATTTGGCTGCTATTTCTAGCAGGTATAGGCTCCCTCATCGGCTTGTAAATGTATTTAGTGAAACTAGAAGGTAGTTAATCCTTATGTAGCTAATTACTAAACTGCTGGTAAATATATAAATACACTAACAATATTTTTTTCTTTTTTAATTTTCGTTGTTTTCTGGTTTTGTACATTGTCATTTAATAAATATAATCAGATTGAAAGCTGAAATAGTAATAACATAAAAATTGAAAAATGGCAGCACTAAAAAAGGATTGCTCACAAAAACATTACATATACAATATTTAAACAATGTAATTCCCAATTGCCTCACAAATCATTTTAAGCCTCAGCACATGTATATTAGTAACTCTTCATCTCTGACATGAAATAATAAAAATATTTCAAAATGGCATAATAAGCGTACAATGTTTTCTGTTCTGATATTTAATTCTGCTTGTAATGCAGGGTTAAAATTGTGCATTTGTGCATATTAATCCAATCAAGATGTTGCTCCAAACAACACATCACTGCTGGATGTTGGGAGGCATATCACAGATAAACAGGTCCCAAAGACCACATTTCCTGCCAAGTGGATACCGGTGATAATAAGCAAAATTTGAACTCAGAAGGCAAAGACTAATACAGACACTGAAAAGTATTTCTCTTGTTATTCCGACAATTCCATCACATCACTGCTTTGTTCTGATGCTTTCTCAACTCCAAAATAATTTACCAAGCCCCAAAAACGAAAGCCAACCTCAGTGGGATTTAAACACAGAAAGCTTGAACAAATACTGCAAGGTATTGCTGAGGCCCCAACAACAGCTGCCCACAAAAGTATAACTGGACAAAAAGTAGCTCACAGACATTGAGAACAGTTAAACTATTTATGTGTGAATGAATGTTTAAAAGAACATCTTTAACTTGATATCCATTTCACAGTACCTCTGCATCTGCTGTTGTCTGTCTTATACCAAACTGATATGACAGACACTCATTGTCTAAAACAACCTTTGATCTAAGTGCTGTGAGAGATGTATCCATTCCCTGTCACCAAGAGTAAACGTCCAGCTCCAAAACGCTAATGATAGTGGAAACAAATGTTCAGATTTGATCTTTATATCAACTGAAAAAAATTACTATCCTGTTTCATATTGGCTTCAAATTTTGGCACAAGGCTAACAATTTTGGGGGAGGAGATAAGCTGATTATATCAACCCCAGTGTTCAACTGGTACTTATTTTATCAACCCCGTAAAGGATGAAAGGTAGAGTCAACCTCGGCAGCATTTAAATTCAGAATGCCACTAAGCATTTTGTCTGGTATGCAAACAACTCTGCCAGCTCACTATCTTAGATATTAAGACACAAAAAGCTTTGTCCTTTCGTTGTTAAAAACACTGAATAAAATGATTAACTAAAGAGAATGTAATATTCAAAAAAAAAAAAAAACCTCAATGACGCTGTTTTAATTTTTCCTTTTACAATTTTAAATGCCAGTTTTAGAGAGGGTACACTGTGACAGCAAGGGTATCTCCATCTACAAAATCCTGCCTCAGAGAGCCAATTCAACCCATACTAGCATGGAAAAGCAGATGTAAGATAGTGATGATGATGAGTAAAAGCAAAACTCTGTTTGCTGACTGAAGAGGGTAACAACAAAAGGATATTCTTTGCTCGTTTCTCTTGCAGACTGTGGCCATGTTAGGTCATTGCCTTGAAAGGTTTAGTCAATCAGATGAACCCCAATTTGAAGTCAGGTACTTAAAGTCAGTCTAAACCACTAGTTACAGGGACACAAACAAACCAACACCAGTTGCCAAACATAAAATGTCATTTTCTTATCATCACCATTTTTACATCCACTTTTCAATAATTATATGGGTCAGACAAAAGTTGTTGAGGTGGATTTTCTAAAGCTAGATACCCTTCCTGTAATCAACCCTCACCTGTTTCTGAGTAAGGTAATCTTTCCCCATGACCAGACAGGTTTTTACAGAAGACTGGAAATGAAGGGCGTTCATTTTAAAACTATCACGCAAAATCAAAGAAAGAAGACAGTAAAACACACACACAATCACACACACATGATGGGTTTCTTTCAGCTTCCATCTACCAAATCCACTCACAAGGCATTGGTCAGCCCAGGACTATAGAAGACATTTGCCCAAGGTACCATGCAGTAGGGCTGAGCTTGAAATCATGAGGTTGAGAAGACAACTTCTTACCACACAGCTACACCATTTCTGGCTCAATCAGTAAGAATAACTACCATCCAATATGGTGAGATTGAGTAATCTAGTTAATGTTGACAAATATTGCAGACCCTGATAGAAACAAACCTAGCTTTAAATGATATTCAAACTCCAAATATTAAAAGATTTTATGGGCTTAATTCCATTACTGAAGTAAATCATTGATAATTATATCATGTATAATCTTTATGACTTCCGATACCCAACTTATAAACCTATAATGTGAAATATTCCTCCACTACCGACATGCTTTGGACTCAATATATTGAGTCATGGCTTGCTTGTGCATGCACGAATACATATGCATACATGTGAGCACATGCATATTCACATGCAGGCAGCCATTGAATTGGTGTTAGAACACATCTTATTGCCTATGACAATAAAAGCCTCTTATCTAAAACAGCAATTTAACAAAATAAATATTTAAAGTTGGACCAACTGTCAGCACAGGACAATTTGTAGATTAACAGCCATTCTGTAAATGTGTATATCAATACATACAACCAGTATATCAACACTTTTGACATGTGAAGGACTATTTTAGATCCAGTTTCAACACTTTCCTTCTATCAATGTGTATCTAAATCAATCAATCAAGACAGCACAGCTAATCTCAGAGATTATTTTCAAATAATCCAGGCAATGTTCTATGTGAGCTATATTGGGGCACTTGTTATCAAGTTGAACCCTTTACAGTCAAGTCTGTATTTAGTGTCCGAAACTGAAGTGTCCTTGCCATCTGTTCATTGAGTGGATTAGTTGAAACTGATGCAGGTAATATAATACAGCAGTCTCAGTTACATGTCCTTACTCTAATGGCCAATTACATTCCTCAAGTGTTTTATAGAAGAATAAAACTTGGATCATTTTCATGATCGTCAGTCAAAGCAGGTGTCAACATTTAGGTAATATTGACAAAAAAAAAAGAAACATATGGAATAAAATATACTTTAACTCTAACATTTAAACCAGCCATATCCAGCCCAAATATTCTGTCAGTCTTACATTTAAACCAACCAAATCCAGCCTCTCACACCTACCCTGCAATGTCATTCCAAAAGTATACAATCACATCATCAAAATCTTGAAACAATGCACGATTAATTCAAAACTGTGGATACAAAAGCATCACATTTCACAAAGTCATCTGAATGCTAAAAGATTAAGAGAATTGTTTACATACACACATTTGTTTAACATCCATTTTTCCAGGCAAGGCTAGCATGGATAGGGACTTCAAGTAAGGGATTGCTTTTTATTAAATTGGCCTTCAAGAGTAAAGAGCAGCCAGTCAAAATGTCAAAAAGGAATGTTAAGCATTGTATTAACCATTTCCCTCAGATGATGGCAAGTGACTGAAATGCCAACATGTATATGTAAATTTATGTAGTAAATTTACAACCATATCAAACTGACCTTATTTCTTCAGAAAGCAGGAAAAAACTATGAACAGCTGTAACCAATTTTCAACCCAATCCTTATTGGGGTACCATCAGAAGTATCTACATCACTTAACCAATCCCAAAGAAACAAGAAGCCAATCCGTTTGCTAAATACCTCAAATCTAATAGCTACAGAGAACTGGAACTACTAATCTGCATACTAAGATATCAAACCATCATCATCGTTTAACGTCTGCTTTCCTTGCTGGCATGGGTTGGACGGTTTGACTGAGGACTGGCAAGCCAGGAGGCTGCACCAGGCTCCAATTTGATCTGGCAAGGTTTTTACAGCTGGATGCCCTTCCCAATGCCAACCACTCCAAGAGTGTAGGGGGTGCCTTTTACGTGCCACCAGCACAGCTGGCATGGGGGCCAGTCAGGTAGTACTGGCATTGACCTCACTCAAATGGTGCTTTTTACGTGCCACTGGCACAGGAGCCAGTCAGGCTGCACTGGCTAAATAACACTTTATTTAATATCAGCAGCCTGTCAATGGGGCACCTAGCCCACACCTTAAGCCCTCTTTTTACAGTGACACAATTAATCCTTAAAATAATTTAGTCAAATCATAGGCGCAGAAGTGACTGAGTGGTAAGAAGCTTGCTTACCAACCACATGGTCCCGGGTTCAGTCTCACTACATGGCACCTAGGGCAAGTGTCTTCTACTATAGTTTCAGCCAACCAAAGCCTTGTGAGTGGATTTAGTAAATGGAAACTGAAAGAAGCCTGTTATATATATTTATATGTTTGTGTGTGTGTGTTTGTCCTCCACCCTCACCATCGCTTGACAACCAATGTTGGTGTGTTTACATCCCCGTAACTTAGCGGTTCAGCAAAAGATGCTGATAGAATAAGTACAAGGCTTACAAAAAATAAGTCTTGAGGTTGATTTGTTCGACTAAAAGCAGTGGCCACAGTGTCAAATGACTGAAAACAAGTAAAAGAATAAACCAGTTTAGACAGAAAATCATATACAACACTCAAGCTTAAATTTTCCAAACAGCACTTCTCCACCATCCAAACGTTACAGGAAGCGTTTGATATGTTCAAAAACCAATCAGGAACATTAAAAACCCAATGTAATTAATTTGCTCTCGTAGATCAGGACTGCTTAACTCTTTTACAGGGTGTTCAAAAAGTCTCTCAGCAGTAAGTATTTTATTGCAAAATAAATATTTCTAAGATGGTATAAGACTACAAACGTATATATTAGACTTTACAAGACGTTAAAAAACTTTATAAGAGGTGTTGAAAGTGTTGTTCTTCATTTTCAGTACATAAGTTGACTCTTCTACACGTTTTGAAATATATCTTGGAGAGTGATGCAGTATGGATTGTGTGAAGGTTATGATTGCATCTTTTAGCAAATGGGCTTTGGGCAATTCTTGTACACTGATCCTTTACTTGCTTCCCAGGAAAAAAAAGTCTGGCAGTGTTTTAAATGAGGTGATCTTGGTGGCCAAAGTTCCTTCAAAATAATCCATTCACCGAAAAACTCTCGAAGTAGCACCATAGTGATGCACGAAGTATGTGCTGTAGCTCTATCTTGCTGAAAGTATGCATTATTAATTTCACTTTCGGTGACAATATTTGAGGAATAATCTCTCGGTGTTGATGGTGAAAAAATTCACTGCGGAGAGACTTTTTGAACACTCTGCATTATCATATTTCTGTTAAAATTCAACATCTCTATCTTTTACTTGATTCACTCACTGGAGTATAGAAATGCTGGTGCACTGCCTGGAAGGATTTCATTGCATGAACTAAACCCAATTCTTATTCTATCAATCACTTTTTGCTGAACTGCTAGGTTACAGGCATGTAAACAAAGCAACACCAGTTCTCAAGCAATGATGGGGGACAAACAGAAACACACAAGCACACACAATAGGCTTATTTCAGTTTCTGTCTACCAAATCCACCAATAAGACTTTGGTCAGCCTGAGGATGTAGAAGACACTTGCCCAAGTTTCCACACAGTGGGACTGAACCTGGAACCATGTGGTTGGAAATCAAACTTCTTAACCACACAGCCATGCCTTCTAATTTTTAAAGTAATGAAGAATTTAATAAAAATCACTTTAAAATTTCATTAATTAATGGTACAAGCACCATTTTAATAATGGTGATGAAAAGTTTTATAGTTTGAATCATATAATCAGGTGGGTCGATATCAAAAGGGTGAAACCTTCTTAAGGTTTGCTTCCTCTGACTCCCTCTCTCTCTCTCTCTCACTAGCCTGCAGATCACCTAACCGACATTCACACACCAACAACATGCAAACATTGATATCTAGACACTTGTATGCATACACTTCTAGACATAACACATATACAAATATGTAGACAATACACAGAGACTGACACCACCCACACATGAACAGACTGACAATGATGCACACATACACACACATCTACATGAACACAGAACAACGCACACATTCTAACGTACACACACACACACACACACACAAAAACTGACTGACACCCACTCACAGACATGCACATACACAGTGACATGCATGCACACACACACACACAAACTAATCAAAAGCTAATTTCATCAATGCATTACGAAGTTTGAAGACTCATTATACAATAAGTATGATTCCACAAACCACAAAAATATAAGAGAAAAAACAAAAAAAAAACCTATGATAAAAGAAGAAACAAATACACATCAGAACAAAAATAGTTTAACAGGCAAGCTTTTACTTCAGAACTCGTGAAAAACAATTCTACAAATTGTATTTTCTCATACAGTTCAGCCTAACCTTTGCAACATGATTTTATCACATAACATAGCTGTCAATGACCTCTTGCTTGTGTATCTGGGTTTCTGCCGGAAGTCATTACACTTCATTAATAAAAATATACTATAATAACTGGCTCAAAGTCAATTTATTGAATTAGAATTAGATATGTTAAAATAAATAAATTAAAACTCTTCCATTTAACCTCATCTGTTTGCCTTCTCTAACTCTTCCAAACCTATTCAATATTCAATCATGATGAAAGTTGCCAAATGTATCTTCCAGACAATATATTCCTAACGAAGGAATATATTTTATCTAATATTCTACATGTGAATTTTTCATAGAACTACTCATGCGAAGCAACTCCAAAAGTCAATATATAGGATTCTACACAAATTAAATTCAAATTAATTTAAGAATATAAAATTCAAAATACACTGACTTTTCTATCACAATTCTATAAACAAATATTGAAAATTCCACAATTATCAGTTAAATTAATAAAGAAATTTCCAATAAATTATTTTTTTAAATGTCAGCAACTTTCCCCTCAAACTTTAAGGAATGCACACATTAAAAGAGACTCTTGTACAGGTGTTACTTCAAAGAATACAAACACATTAAACACCAAGTGCATTGGAATACTGACATTGGAAAAGCAACAAAATCATATTGTTTATTACTATTATTATATTTTAAATTATTTAGATCCTTCAAAGTTTTCACCTAAAATTGTAATGATATTTGACAGGAAAAATCTAAAACTGAAGGCAAAAAAAATACAACAGTCTAATCTATACTTAGAGTATCTTCTGCTATTACTACTTTCAAGAGGTCTTCTCTGAATAATATTTATTAGATTTCCAAATAGCCCATCATCACATGCAAGTAGTAATCCTATCTTCATGCCTGAATACGTTAACATCAAATTATCTCTATTTCTTGCATGATTTCTCATCTAATAAACCATCACAGAAATAAGAGAAAATACTGGAACAAAAATAATTGAAGTATAAAAACAAAATATAATTCTTTTTTTTTTTCAGAAAAAGAAAAAGGCCTTTGATTTTTCAACTGTAAAAGAAAGTTTAAACAGCTTTCATTTGACTAACATGGTAAAATATACCCACCTTCTCTTTGATTTAATCAAGATGAAGACACGTGTCACTGACTAAACTGCTATAACAGATTTTACAAAACCAAATTCAAATGGTGAAACTTACTCCTTTCAAATCAACAGTTTTCCAGAGTTTCAAGCAGTCCATCCCTTCAAATCAACTTGTGAAAGGAACATTAAGTCACCTTTTTTCTCCACTCAAGGTGGTACCTGAAGTAAATGCTAACAACCTCTTTTGCCTTCTGTATTAACCCTTTTGTTACTGTATTTATTTTGAGATGCTCTGTGTTTCTTTCAATTACTTTAAATATAATAAAGAATTTAGTAAAATAACTTAGTTATCATTCAGCTAGTGTTAGGAACATAAATTGTGACAAAGATTTAGTGGAAGATTTTAATTCAAAACTTATGAAACCAAGACATTTGTACTCAGAGCCAGAGCCAGTTTCAGCCAGGTTGGTAATGAAAGGGTTATGGGTGCAGTTAATTCCTAAATCCGGGAGAACAAGTGAAAGAGGGGTCAATTACATTCAACAGCTGTGAAAGCAGATAATGATTGTAACTGTTTGTTATTTCCAATCTTTGCTGTTGGACTGAGGTGTCTCACAGTGAAAAGAGTGTGGAAACTGATGTACAATAGCTTCTACGTGCCAAACAAAACCATAAACAAGCATCTCTCATTTTTACTTCATTCCAAAAAGTTTTTGTGCAATCCTCTAGAGGCATAAGAAGCAAGATTGTGGAATCTGGGAGCTCCGAGTAATGGAATGATACAGAAGATGTAGTCAAATGAGACGGTGTCAGGCATGGATGTCCACATATGTTTAACAGCAGCTACAGCTGAGCAATCCTTCCTGTTCACCTTGGATTGGTAAGCAGCAAGAAAAAATACCTCAAATATAGCCTATCTTAGCTTTCCTAATTGGATCTCTGCTTTCTAAGATATGGGTCACTTTTTTTTTTTCATAGACAAAAGAAAATGCCTAATAAAATTTAAGTCTTGAAACATTCTGACTCTTATCGTTAAGTCAAACAGCCTTTGGTTAGAATGATAGACTGCACTTGTTTCTGTGGAACTGGTGTGCTTCGATTTCAATATTGCAGCTCCTAAGGAAAAACTAGTTGAAGACAGCTGAAGAAACAGGACAGTGGCTATACCTTCTTTCAGAAGCGTAAACAAGAAGAGCAGTACTTCTTTGGAGTAGACTCTAAAACTTACTACAGTTCTTCGTGATTCTATCTGTAAGCTATATGAACTACCTATTGGCATCAGTGAAAGATTGATGACATTCCCCTTCAAAATTGCTGGCTCTAACCACTATGCAAAAGTCAGTTGTGAGTGGGAGCTTACACTTAAAGCAATTACAGAATTTAAAGAGGAATTTTACATTAACTTCAACTGTGTCCTATCCAGAATACTAAAACAGGACAAAATCATTTTGTCAGGCAGCCTTAATGCCAGAGTTAACAAAAACTTAAACTTTTGGAATGGTTAATTCAAATGACAATCCTAGCTAATTACAAGGAACTTAGTAATCACCAAAACACCATTTGTGACAAGCAGAGAGCATCCCATGACCAAAGAGTTGGCATGTGATTGACATATGATTATACAGAATCTTAGTCACAAGGAGATGCACCTAGCATGCATCATGACAAAAGCAGACAATAGCTGTTTGACTCAATGCTTCATAGAGATCTCACATGGCAATACAAAACATTCCAAAACAATGTCAGCAACTATGGCATAATTCTTGCAGCTGACATCACCCCACCCACAGTAAAAAAAAAAAAAAGGCAAAGCAATTTCAATGTCTAAATCAGTGGTTCTCAACCATTTTTTGCCTATGGATCCCTTTGATTCCTATTTTAGTCTACTGGATCCCCATATTAAAAAAAAATCCAATTAGTTTTTTTATTTATTTATTTTTGCAATTTGTAATATTTAATTATAAAAATATGTTAAAATATTTTGAGCATTGTAGATGTATAAGAAATGAGAAAAGAAATGAAGAAGAGAAGGCAAATTCTATATGGACCCCAGTTAAGAACCACTGGTCCAGAATATAAATTGTCAACCATCAACCTAAAACATTGTGACTGTTGAAGATGCAAGATGTACGCTAAAAACAAACATCTCTGCTATTTGTCAGTTCTTGGGGATTTATGGCAAAACACTGAGAACACTACCCAAATCAAGCAGCTAGTCAAGAAAATAGCTTTACTTGCTTATCAAAATAAGAATAATGTATACAAAACAAAGGCTGCAGTCCAGAAACACATAAAATGAAAAATAATTTATGGCAGATCAAAATACTCAAAATCTAAAAACTGACCAACATGCATGACATAAGTTTCTTAAGCCTAACGAAAGCATTCCATTGTCCAGCAACTCTTAGACCAAAGAATGGTACAAAACTTGTAAAAGAACAAGCAGCTGTTAATAACTAACGGAAATAACATTTCAAAGACCTGTTTAATCCTGACTGTGCAGGTAACAAATGACCTCCGGACAACACTGCATTAAGACCAACTGCCAATGCAGAAACTAAACAAAGCAATTTATTCCCTAAAAGCAAGGCACTCGGGTCTCATGGTATTCGAGCTAAGATATATAAATTTAAGACTAAAGCACTAATAATAAAGCTTCATGCACTACTAATTTGGAGGCCAGATGAGATACCAATTGACTTCAGAGATGCAACCATTATTACCATCTTCAAAGGTGACCAGCTGACAATTATTAGTATACCTGACAAAATGCTTAGTGGTATTTTATCTGGCCCTTTACATTCTCAGTTCAAATTCCCTTAAAGTTAACTTTGCCTTCCATCCTTTCAGGACCAATTGAATTATTTTGAATTACTCATGCATTGTCTTATAGCTTTGAGATTTCAATGATGTAATTGCTTATTTTTAGAATAACATTGTTGGGTAGGCCTGAGATTTTGGTCTGGCCAGTTTGAACATAAAACAAATAGAATATTTGGGCTGGATATGGCCAGTTTAAATGCTAAAGAGTTAAAACAGGAAGTTTGTATCATAGAAGCCAGAGTAGCTACAGGTGGGTTAGCATCAAAAAGGGTTAAACTGATTTGTTAATGTCAATTCCTGGACATTGTCTCAGCTCCTAGAACTCATAAGACCAATCAATTTCCATGGCATAAAAGTGATAGAGATCACAGCATTCCCCACCTCAATGGGACACCAGTCCTTCACTGGGTTACCGATTTGCAGCTGAATGGACTGGAGCAATGTAAAAATGAAGTGTTTTGCTCAAGAACACAATGCATGGCCCAGTTCAGGAATCAAAACCGTGATCTTGTGATCATGAGTGCAACACTGTAATACAAGGCCACATGCTTTCACAAATAGTAAATTTAATCTGAAATTTAGCCTCAGCTTTGCAGCGTTCACACTTCATTGAAATACATTCCTTTCACTGGGATATGCACTGTAACCCGTCTAGGACATGGATAAAACAAAAACAAGAGAAAAAACCCTCATAAATTAGCAAAGTCTCAAGCATTGATAAATTAATGCTAATACTGGGTAGAGCAAGAGCTGGAATAAAGATTGCATTGTTCTGTTAGCCAATATGCCTGGTGAAATGTTGGTTCACTGCCAGAGAGCTTGAAATACAACAAACTTCTTGTATGTACTTAATCACAATGTCTATATAGTATTGATTTCCTCGTCTATTTCCACCACTGAACAGAGGTATTTCCCCTGTGTTGTTCGGTCATGGGAGTCCTGACAGATATTTGTTTTAGTCAAGTACACATGCAATTATAAATTACTCATGCAGTTTATTAATTGATTTTGTGAGGTGTAGTGCCATGGTTTTAAAAACTAGAACAAAGACAAGATAACTTGCTGACTAATGCTGACTATTTATAGTGTATCTGTATAGGAGCCTTAGTTTCTGTTATAAAATGTTCTTTCTCTTTCAAACATGTTCAAATCAGCAAGGAAGACATTTTTAGCCAAAATATTTCAGCATTTTGTTTTGTTAGCTACAGGTGACCTTTATTGAAAAGAATGATCAAAGTTATTTCAGTCCTGACCACCCTGTCATTTTGTACATATCAAAGACTACCTTGGTCAATGTATAGGTTTTTTGTTTTTTTCTTCAGATAGTAAAGTGCAGTTAGAGAGAAATTTGGTTACTACTTCTATCAGGCTGAGCCACTGCATATAGGCCCTTTCATTAAATTGTTTTTTATTTGTTGTTTAGCTTGGGTCAGCCCTGATTGATCAGGTATGTTTTAGATGTGACCATTCTGTCATTTCAGGAGTAGCTAGGACAACATTACGAAAGCCCTTTCAGTTTTTAAGATGGTAAGGATGTGATTTGAGGGTGATTTGGCTGTTATTTCTAGCCATGATGACACCTGTATTTCTGGTCCAATAACTAAGAACCAAATGAAACCATGGTTGGAATAGCCTAACGATTTACAATTCTAAAGTTACATGATTAATCTATTATCTCTACAGATTCTGCTTTTTATAATTTGATTCTCTCACTCGTTTCAGGCATGAGACTGCAATCAACCCTTGAACCTATGTTTTCTTTAGAGTATGGTACTTATTTCATCAGTCTCTTTTGCCAACCCCTAAGTCATGAGGATAACAAACCAACACTGGTTGTCAAGTGCTGAAAATGGAGAGGAGTGACAAATACAGACACAAAGACATACATGCATATATATATATATACATAGCAGAAACTGTCATGTACTATTTTATACACATTAATATCAAGCATTGAGAACGAGTGAAGTGTGTGTTTGTGTACACATTAATATCAAGCATTGAGAACGAGTGGGGTGTGTGTGTGTGTGTGTGTGTGTGTGTGTGTGTGTGTGTGTGTGTGTGTGTGTGTGTGTGTGTGTGTGTGTGTGTGTGTGTGTGTGTGTGTGTGTGTGTGTGTGTGTGTGTGTGTGTGTGTGTGTGTGTGTGTGTGTGTGTGTGTGTGTGTGTGTGTGTGTGTGTGTGTGTGTGTGTGTGTGTGTGTGTGTGTGTGTGTGTGTGTGTGTGTGTGTGTGTGTGTGTGTGTGTGTGTGTGTGTGTGTGTGTGTGTGTGTGTGTGTGTGTGTGTGTGTGTGTGTGTATCATCATCATCATCATCATCGTTTAACGTCCGCTTTCCATGCTAGCATGGGTTGGACGATTTGACTGAGGACTGGTGAAACCGGATGGCAACACCAGGCTCCAGTCTAATTTGGCAAAGTTTCTACAGCTGGATGCCCTTCCTAACGCCAACCACTCAGAGTGTAGTGGGTGCTTTTACGTGTCACCACACACACACACACACACACACACTTCACTCGTTCTCAATGCTTGATATTAATGTGTATAATATATTACATGACAGTTTCTGCATGCCAGATTGACTCACAAGACATTGGTTGACCCAGAGACGATAGCAAAAGACACCTGCCCAAGGTACCACACACATTGGGACCAAACCCCAAACCACATGCTCGCAAAGCAAGCTTCTTAACCACAGTCATGCTTATAAGAGAAAGAATGTTTCTAATAAGTAAAATGGTCGTTCAGAATAATTCAGCTAGATATTTTCTACTGACACTGTCATAGATTATTTTCAGTTCCGTTTTCATAATATTAATTGTTGACATTAAAGAAGATCATTAAGAAAAAAAAAATATTTTCATCTCAGGCATTTTTAGATAAGTTTTTTTGGGGTTTTTTTCAAAGGCTATCAGACTGAATGGTTCTGAAATCGCACATCATTGTAGAAAATAGATTACCGACATTAATTACTTAGAAGCAAATGTTACGAACAGTTAACCTTTTAATATCCACCACTGCTTATTTTTATTTATTTTTAAACTTTTACTTGTTTCAGTCATTTGACCGTGACTATGCTGGGGTATCGGCTTGAAGAATTTTAGTTGAAGGAATCAATACCAGTGTTTATTGTTTTAAAGCCTATTATTCTATTGATCTCTTTTGAAGAACTGCTAAGTAAATAGGGTTGTAAACATACCAACACCATTTGTCAAGTAGTGGTGAGGGACAAACACAAAACACACACACACATGACAGGTTTCTTTCAATTTCCACCTACCAAATTCACTCACAAGGCTTTGATTGGCCCAGTACTACAGTAGTACTGACTCTGGAACCACGTCATTGGGAAGCAAACAGCCATGCCTGCGCCTCTATTTCTCTTTATCTTTTTGTCTACAGAGTAAGCAGTACCAACAACTCATTACAGGGTTCCAAAGACTGATGGAAGGAAAGAAGATATCCTCAAAGCAGAAAGCTAGACTGAAAGCTTGCAAAGGACTGGACTTCATTAAAGACATGAAAGATGTAAGACATAGGATTTGAACTCAGAATACAAAGAGCCAGAGCAAATACAAGAAATCCATTCCGACATTCTTGGATTGGTACTTGATCAACTCTGAAAAGATGAAAAACAAATTTGGCCTCAGCTGGATTTGATCTCAGAGCGTAGAGTTCAGAAATAAATACTATGAAGCATTCTGTCCTGACACCACTGCCTGAAGTAAGTAACGCAATCTATCATTGAGAACACAGTGCCATAGATGGAACTCATGATCTGGCAGAAGACAAAGTACTGGCTGCTTTTTGAGACTATAGCAAGACAGATTGTGAAGTTTAAGTCACAACAGAACACATGTTCACATGAGAGGTTGAGTTATTGACCAATCAGCAGCCAGATTTCTAGATTCTTCTGGAACATCCCGGTACAAAGGTTATATAAAGGATTGGTTTTAGCACCAACTTCCAGTGTGTGGTAACCTACAGTCCAGCTCCTCACACTCTTGCCATTGTAACAGTCATTTTAACAACTCCTGATCAACTTGAATTTGTCAATATAGTTGGCTGATATGAATGTGTATATTTTCTCCTGTCGTGACAAACTCCAGTGCACAGCCTTTGTAATCAACTATTTATGAGTGCAACTAAATTATTCCTTCAATTGTGTTGACTTGTTCTGGAACTCTATAATTCATGGCCAACCTGAATGTTACTTGTGAGGTGAAACAAAAGTTACTATCAAATGTTTGCATGGTGTTGTTTTATCATTCACATGCAACCTAATATGAATAGCAGCCAAGCAACAAGCCTATATTAATGGAAATGCCTAGTGTTCTGGGTTCCTGAATCATCTCTCTTCTTTGTCTAATTGAGATAAAGAAAAGCCATCCACAAAAATAAGCCCTGGAAGATGGAATGGCTTCTTCAGCATATTTCCCTCACTATTCTTTGAGTTAATGCATCTGCCATTTTGTCTACTAAGACTATTTGCAGAAAGTGCAACCATCATCATCATTGTTCAACGTTCGCCTTCCATGCTGGCACAAGTGGGGCAGTTTGACAGGAGCTGGCCAAGTAAAAGCCTGCACCAAACTGACTGTTTTGGCAGGATTTTTACAGCTGGATGCCCTTCCGAACACCAGCCACCCAGCAGAGTGGACTCCCATGTTTAGCTATTAATTTATATTGCAGTTGAATATGTTTAATTTGTGTACCATGGTTTGTTTAGCAACAATTATTTAAATGCCCACAACAATTATTTAAATGAACACTTCTATACTGAATGCGGTCTTCCTTTTTTGACTCGTTATATAGTATTCACAATGTCTATTCCACTGTTGCTATAATAAACTTCCTTTTTTAGAATATGCTATTTGCATCTCCACATTAATTAACCATCTCCACCCATACTTTCATTTCTTAGTGCAGGTGTCTATAAATATTCTTCACACTAAATTCTACGACTCAGTGGAACACATTTCTGCTTCTTGAGTTTCGACAATATATATATATATATATATATTTCGTCTGCACCAGTTTCACCCAATTAGAGGAGACAGTTGGCACCTGGCAGAAACTTTTTACACTGTGATACTCCAGCTAAAACGAAGCTCTGGGGAAATGTATTCACCAAGAAGAGAACGCAGGCAAATCCAAAGACCCAATCTTCAGCAACATAACAGTGTTAATGACTTAAGCACAAGGCCTGCGATTCCAAGAGAATTGGTTTACTTGGTACTATTAGTCTCAGTATTTGACTGGTACTTTACTGACCCAAAACAGATAAAGGACACGGCTGATTTCGAGAGGATATGTACGCAAGACGCAAAGCTTTTCCTGACAATCTAACGATTCTACCAGGACGCCGCCCTAACAATGCTAATAATAATGGTTTCAAATTTTGGCACAAGTCTTGCAAGTTCGGGAATGGGGGTAAGTCGATTATATCGATCCCAATCCCCCCTAAAAGAATGAAAGGCAAAGTTGACCTTGGCGGAATTCGAACTTCGAATGTAAGGACGGAAGCACTTTGCCCGGCGCGCTAACGATTCTGCCGGAACTGAAATGATCGTTTCCAGACAAGACCACAGAGACACACTATCAAAAGTAAGTATTTGGAGGTTGTTAAATACCGATACTAAATTCGACGAGGAATCAAATTTATTTCTAAAATGAATAGACTACTTGTTTTCACGCCAACAACAGCTTTACAATATCTTACATCTTTATATTGAGGGGAAATCGAATTTAGTGTCGTATTCTGTTGGTGAATAATAGGATATGGACCCGTGAACAGGTACTTCAGAGCCATATCTGTTTGGACACGCAAATCGAATTTAAAAAAGTTCTCTCAAAGCACAATCCGAAAAGGAAAAATAATTCCTATGGCAGTTTCTTCGTCGAAATTACAACCTCTAGAGAAATGATAACAAATCAAGTGATACGCATTTATTTTAAATTTTCATTATCTTTGTTATTTTTCACGATTATATGAGAAAGAGGTGCAGAATTTCTCATCCAAGCTTTTTTCTTTTATTTCGCCACCAAATGGAATAATAGAAACCTCAAGAGAAATTCTAACTTCGGGGAATAGAAGGGAAGAAAGAAGGAAAAAAAAACTGACTGGGAGGCTATTAACAGCAGCCAAAACAAAAAATACAGATTCTAATGGGAATACACCCAGAGCGAATTCTAAATCAGGCGAGACAAGAGTGCGAATATAAATAAATAATTAACAGGTTACCAATGTTGCTCGATCTAAAATAAAACGTTGCTGTTGGAGAAATATATATATATATATATATATTAGACACACACACAATCAGAAGACTTTAAACTAGTTACTTGTAGTTGCAGTTAACCGTAGAGAAAACAAAAGCACAATCTAATAACGATTGTATTCTTCCAAATTTACCTAATATTTATTATAGAAGACAGGTAATTACAAATAAAGTTGAATTTTAGTGAAGTGTATATATATATATATATATATATATATATATACTTCACTAAAATATATATAAAACGAATGAGCCCATATACTTTAGGCCTTAAAATCTAGTATGTATATATATATATATATATATATAAAATCTAGAGACAAATTATCTAAAGAAAGTAGAGAAATAATAGAATATGAATTGAAAAGCTAAGTCTCGTAAACTTATTGATCAACAACAAAGACACGGAGTTAAAGGAACAAGTCAAACTCGTTGGGAATAAGATGTATGTGTGTGTATAATCCAAATATTTAAATTTAATTTATTTCTATTATAGTGAAGATGGTCGGATGTATAGAATGTAGGTTGGTCGTGTCGAGTGAAAGTAATGAAATGACTCAGAGCCCTTTTATAAATGTAAAGAATATCATCGGAGAAAGGAAAGCGGCAGACGAGTTAGATGAAATGGCGAAGATAAGGTGAAGTTGCCAGTAGCTTGGTCTCCTCCCGCATACTATTAAAGCGGTTATTTCTCACACGCAACAACCAAGGTGAGATATCACAAATTGAGATAGACAAAGACGTTTCGCAAGGCTAAAATAAATTTAATCATTTAAAATAGTCAAACGAAATTACGATTATTCTCTGCTCTTTCCATTTAATTTCCAATAAAGCAAAGAAAGAAATAACGTTTTGCCTTGTATATTTCTTATTCTTTTCTTTTTTTTTATTTCTTCTATCCATCACATTCAACCTCCATCAATTTAATCATTTGTCTGGGTGAGCATTTTCTCGTGTATCTTGGCTTTAAGAAAATATTTCGTAATAACAGTGATAATGGTTTCTTTTAATTACATACCTTATTTAATTACACTTCCACACTGACAACAGGTAATAACTACAGACAACTCATTCGATCTGACTACTTGCAACGTTACAATTTTATGCCATACAAATATATATCCAACACGAGAGGAGACGGGGAGGAAGAAAAAACTAAAAATGGCATCCACTCACAGAACGATGAAGAAAAAGAAAAATATATATAAATGAAGACGACGATAATTTTAAGATCTTTAATTACATGCATTCAAACACGTGTAGCACACGCCGGAGAGAAATTTTCATACACGATATAGGTAATGTGAAGGCAAGAGGTAAATTCACGGTCCACGATCCGGTTTCGATTCTAACTTGAAACCAATTTATTTCACATATTCTACTAGATTTTAAAGGCCTAAAGTATATGGACTCATTCGTTTCATGACAGACAGACGTCAGTAGGTGCGCAATTGTGCGAACAACGAATTAAAATTATCCTCTAAATATCGCGTTCACACACAATATATATATATATATATATATATATATATATATAGTAAAAATAAATTATAATGCTACATTGTCTAGTCACAGAAATTTACCTTAGATATTTGTCTTCTTTGTTTGGCTAATTTGAACTTCCTTCTAAATTTTGCAAGGGAATCTAACTCGATAAACAGTGATTTGGTCTGCATTTTTCTCAATGAAGACATTTTAATGCAGTGGCACCTTACAATGCTAAACTCGTCATCCATTTCTTGCTTAGTGTATAAACCAAGCTATCGGCGGCAATCATGCATTTAATGGCACAAATAAGACTCCACGATTTACTAAAATATTCTAAATTTCTCTCGGTATTGATTTTGCTTTTGAATTTAAAACATATATTTCTCGCTTCATGGTATCTCAGTCTTCTTCATTGAATTGAACCACAATATCAATAACTACATTACAACTTCAACTTGGTGGAAACCATGGACAGCCTCCTAAAATAGAGGTTACGTTCTCAGTGAGCCACTGTCCTGAGTCGGTTCCAATTCCCCTACCATTATAAAGCCTCACTAATTGTTATAATTTCATTAATCTGAGATCGTGATAAAGAGCTATGACAAAAATAAAACAAAAATAAATAGGCATTGTAAAGAGCACAGTAAAGAATTCATTCGATGACTGCATAATGGGATCGCTAACGCAACATGCCTATACTTTTAGACAATACTACTCACATACATACATACACACGTGCGCACACATAAGTGCGAAAGTTAATGAGACTGACATGGCAAAAAAAAAAATCCCAGTGGTTTCCCTGCATATCCATCAATATTACGTAAACCAACTGTACTTTTACTATGGGTATCCGCCCTACCACTCTGGATTACAGCAGTAGGCGAGAGAGAGAGGGAGAGAGAGAGAGAGAGAGAGAGAGAAAGAGACCGTAGAGAGCGTTTAAACGAAAAAGTCAACGTTCGCTCAGCAAATTTCAAATGTTTCTCACATGTTTCACTTTCATTATTAATGTTCATGCTTATATTATACATATGACATATACATATATATATATATATATATATATATATATATATATATATATGACATACAAAAAAACATACACACGTATATGACATACATCTCTCACACACACATACACACGACATACATATGACAGTCTTGGTTTGAAGGGCCTGTCCAGCAGGTCAGTCTAGTTAGCAATTCTGTCTAGTTTGACCCTGGAATATTCCAAAATGTCTCAGAAAGAAGAACTAAAGAAGTTGAAATTGGCAAGGAACCCTAATTCTACCATTACAGAACTTCGATACAAACTAACAAACATTCAGTCTAAACCAAATGCTAAATGTGTTTACCAAGTGGTCCAGAGGGTTATTGCTCTACCTATGTCTGAATAGCATTTTCAAGTCACAAGTAGAGAAGTATTGCAGTTTAAAGGTATTTTATGTATCCCTAATTACAGAATTAAAAATGATTTATTGCCAGGGTTCAGAATATATTAAATATATATATATATATTAAATAATCCCTAAAAGTTGATGGGTTTTCTTACCTTAAATCTTATGAATAATGGATACCTAAGGATAATACAAATTAACTCTATGAAGTTCGGAATCTTAATATAGATAGGAAAATTAGGTTATAAAAGTTCTTCATACAATCACCTATATCTCCATGATAACTATAATTTGAAGGTTTGAGCCAAGAAATTATAAGCCTAATACAGGTGCCATGTAAAAAGTACTCACTACACTCTACAAAGTGGTTGGTGTTTGGAAAGGCATCCTGCCATAGAAACCTTGCCAAAACAGACAATTGGAGCTTAGTGCAGCTCCTGTCAAACCTTCCAACTTGGAAAATGGACATTAAATAATGATCATATTATGTGTGGAGTGAAGCACATACAAACACAGTGTCATGTGCTAGGTATTGTAGAATACCTTCCAGTGATAGAGGAAGTAGATGTATTACTGACTGCTGAAAAGCTGAGTAAACTCATTAACTGTTTTCCACTGAGAAGGCAGCAGATTTGGATGCCATTCCAGAGTCCATAGAGTATACAAAGGACATCTTGTTGCACCACCCACAAAAAAAAAAACAAAAAAAATGCACTAATACTGGAAAGAAGTACTACAGAATATGAGAGACTACAATATTGTCACATCCTGTACAAAAATAAAGGTGGTAAAAGTGACTGCAATAACTACACACAAGTCTCATTGCTGAGCATCATGGAGAAGATCTTCACTTGCATAGCCCAACACAAATTGCAGAAAATTACTGAAAAGGTGTATTCAGAGACTTGCTGTTTATGGATTATGTAGCATTGGTAACACATTTGGTACAGCAACTGCAATGCTTCAGAGACAGTCTCACAAAAGCTTGTTAAGACTTCAGGTTGACCATCAGTCTGAAAAAGTGTGACGATGTCAAGACAAGGTGTTGAAAACCTCCCTCAACAATTATGAGCTGGAAGTAGTCTATCCTTCAGCACAGGTAACCTTTCTCTAGAGCAATGGGTTTCAACTGGGGTCCATATATGATTCTACTGTTAATATATGTGCAGTAAATAGGTTATACTTCTACAATATACAAAATATGTTAATGTTTTATGCAATTCCTAAGAATATGTAATTATAAAAATATAATTTACAGCATCGAATGGCTGAGCCCCTTACTCCAAGTGAAAAAGGGATCAAAGGGGTCCATAGGGAAAAAATGATTGAGAACCACTGTTCTGGAGTCTAAGATCAACAGATTTGAGGAAAAACCTCAAGACTAGCTAGGATGACAATGAGAATGAAGAACAGTGTGCAAATAGCATACAACAAAATGGTAGACGGACAATTTGTTGACAGATAGTTGGCCGACACACAATTGGCTGACAGACAACTTTCAGACAGGACAATTGACCAAATGGACAATTTGCCGAAGGGACAATATGCCAACATTTTTTAAAAAATAAACTCCATGATCAATACTTCCACATGTTGACTTATTGTCCAATCAGTGAATTGTCTGCACACACAACAAAACTGCAGTCTACAGAGCTTACATCCTCAGCAAACTGCTTTATAGCAGTGAGACACTGGATTATCTACTCCAGACAAGAGCAGCATTGCAATACCTTCTACCCAACACATTACAAAGATTCTGGACATGAAGTAGACTTATGCAGTCACAAACAATGAGGTCCTAGCTTACACACAAATGCCCAGCCTTTTCAGTCTGCTTCAAAATTGTTGCCTCTGCTGGCTGGGCCACATATATTCATATCAAATGAGAGGATCTTGGGCCATATATTCATATCAAATGAGAGGCCACGTATTCATATCAAACGAGAGGCCACATGTATTCATATCAAACGAGAGGCCACATGTATTCATATCAAACGAGAGGCCACATGTATTCATATCAAACGAGAGGCCACATGTATTCATATCAAACGAGAGGCCACATGTATTCATATCAAACGAGAGGCCACATGTATTCATATCAAACGAGAGGCCACATGTATTCATATCAAACGAGAGGCCACATGTATTCATATCAAACGAAAAGCCACATGTATTCATATCAAACGAAAAGCCACATGTATTCATATCAAATGAGAAGCCACATGTATTCATATTAAATGAGAGGCTCTCAGGCCAGCTATATGGGAATAGGCCTCTAGCATGAAAGCAACACCAATTTCATTTCAAAGATGTTTCCAAGATAGACAAGAAGTCTCTTTACAAGAACACCAAAATGGAGGGAGGACACTGCTGGTGTTTGCTCCTAGAGGTGAATGTCATTAGGCATGGTTTTAAAAGAAAGAAAAAGAAAAGCAACAGAAAAGCAGCACATGCACAAGACTATCATGTTGGGTCTCTACAGTGACAACAGACAATGTTCTGCCAACAAAAACCAAGCAAGACTTTCCAGGCACAGACCTATGGTCTGCGAAACAAACAGATGCCTTCTTATGTGATGGCAGTCATACATACAATGGCATTATATATATATATCTCAAGGCGGCGAGCTGGCAAAATCATTAGCATGCCAGGTGAAATGCTTAGCGGGGTTTCGTTTGCCACTACATTCTGAGTTCAAATTCCACCAAGGCCAACTTTACCTTTCATCCTTTTGGGGTCAATGAAATAAGTACCAGTTGAACACTGGGGGAGGTCGATGTAATCGACTACCCCGCTCCCCCAAATTTCAGAGATTGAAGTAGAAGGGTGTCAGCCACCCCATAAAAAACATACTTGAGTAACATTTCAATGCTACAATATTTGCATGTTCAGATCAACATTTGCTGCCCCACCTCTTTATATCCTCGACCCCACCCACACCTCACAAGTACCTACTGCTCACCCTTATCTCCTTATCACTCAAAGCCTTCAATCTCACCTCTCCCCACCACCTGTGCTAACCACACCATCCACATCACTCAACCTACATATAGGAGGCTGCCTTAGACTATGGGTCATTCACCCCCTCTTCAATAAACTAACTTCATGCTGTTCTGCCAGTTCACACTCCCTCTCCCCTCTGAACCATCTCTATTGTTATTCTTCACCTACTTTATCTCATTCCCCAACCCTACTCTTGTTAATTACTCTTTCATCTGCCACCCACTTTTCCATCCACTCAGCATTCATCTTCACATTTAACCACTCTGCTATTGCATATCATTTGATAAGAGAAAATAATCGGAATTTCAGTTTTCTAGTTAAACTCATCTTTTCAGGAAGCCCCAGAAATATGCAGCAATTTTATCAAGAAGCCATGGCCATTGCTTGCAATTATGAGAAAACTAATTAAATTTTAACATATATTACCCAAAGTGCCTAGAAATCATAAACAATCTTAGCTGCACAAAACTGGCTCAAAACATACTTGATCTGGTAGCATGGGTCTAAAAAGCTACCCTCAGTGAGTTAATGGTAGATGTTGAGGACATGCCATGTTTTGGACATGCCAGCAACATGTCACTAAATTCCAGAAAGGTTTTCTACACTTCCACATGATAATTTTAAGTTTTCTATAGGACCAAGAAAAAAATCAGAACAAGACAATAAATTGAGCCAATTGTGTTGGTTGTGATTCCAGAGGAAAATGATCCATTTTGAGAATTAGTCAGAACTTTGGTAATACTTGAGATTTATGGAACAGAAAACCCAAAATCCATGTACATGATGAATTGACAGTGTCTGAAAAACTTTGCAATGTAATTTTTTGGAAAATATTAAGGGTTATCCTGCATACAGCAGAAGGAATAATTGAGGAACTACCTGCTTGGAAACTTTCCTGTTGACAACTGATATACAGAGCATTTCAAAAGATATTTTCAGAAAACATTGAGCTCATATTTACTTGAGAGGTTTGTTCATCAGTTAAGAGTGTCAAATACATTTTTATGTATAAGTTCAAATGACATGATTGAGTAAGAATTAAAATTGATAGTACACTGGATGTTAAGAGCAAAGCAAAGAGAAAATGAGAATTAAAATGGACATGATGAAATCAGTTTTCATTATGCACATTGGAAGCTATGTCAGATTATAAAATACATGGATAGTCTCATAGTTTATTGACTTTCTATGCACTTACCAGGCAAACGTATGTAGTATCATGAAAGAAGAGCAACAAGCTGCTGGATGACCACAGCAGAGTCATACATAAATTTCAATTAAACCAATATGATGCCAATGCTCAACACTTACTATATTCAGTTTCTTGAAAATTGTTTTCAATCAAAAAGTCACAGAATGGACACAAAATGTGCAAGCCAGCAGAGAAGTCATCGGGATGATCCTCCTTTGTGAGGTTCAGCATTTTGAAATATGATTTTACCAATTCATTGAATGTCTTTCTAGGACTTCCTCTTTCATAGGTACCGTCACCGTCCACTTTGAGCACTTCACACAATTTTATGCTACTCTCCTCATTCATACAAATGACCAAATCATTGCAGTTATTTCCAAAACTTCCACAGATTCTGCTATAAGAATAAGGTTATCAGCATGCAGATGTTAACACAAAAAGCCCATCTGAAACAGCTCTGTGATAGTTTGAAGGACTATAACAAACAGAAGAGCACTGATGGACTGCTACCAGCACAGTATATTCACCACAGTACTCATTTGTTAACTCCCATTTGTTCACTGCATTCCTGTACATAGCTTGTTAGACCATTACTTGGCACTGCTGTAAAGCTAGCCATCTTACTGCCTAGCAAATAACAGTGTGAAAAATCCTGCCAATAGCTCTCTTGATGTTAAATATAGAGGATAAACTCTACATGAGTTATATCACTTGCAGATGCTTCATCAGGGAGATAGCATTAGAGAGAAATCTTTTAAGTACAAAGTCAAACTGCATCTTGTTCCAGTTTATCCTGTTCCAAACACATAAATACATATATGATTATATGGAAGAGTCACAGTATGGCTGTATGATTAAGAAGTTTGCTTCTCAACCACATAGTTTTCAGTCCAGTCCCACTGTGTGGCACCTTGGGCAAATGACTTCTACTACAGCTCCAGGTTGACCAAAGCCTTGGATCCACATTCCCTTCACCTCACTCTTGATTTTGCCTACTTCCACCCATTCCACACCTCTTTCTTTCCACCTTTTCCCACTGTTTCTCCAACCATTTCTTGTTCACACATGAAACCCATGTGGTCTTACATTCATCATCACTTACAGCAAGTTTTTTATTAACTTATAGGCTGTAAAACTCTTGTCTCATTAATTTCTCTCCTTTAAACTTTTCTTTGAAAAAGGGCTGTCCAAGACATTGGATTTTTTCCACTTGTCACAGGAAATTCACTTTTTTTTTATCAGATCAACACCTACCTCTTTGGAGTCCATTTCATCAAATGTGTGTATTTGTATACATAATACACACACACACACATCCACTGGGCACTTGTTATGGTGATGATGCCTACTGAGGCAGAAACCTGTCTACAACTGTCTACCTCTCTGCAGGAAATAAGCCTGTCCCTTCCCTTAATGGCATGTGAACTTTGTAGAATTCTTGAGATTTTCTCCCTTTCTTAGGTGGAGCTAGTCCCAACTGCCATTTGGTAATCATGTCACATCCTCTACAGGTGGAGATAATTTCAATAATTTGAGAATTTATGCTGTATGGTATTTGATATTCTTGTATTTATGACCAAGATATTTCTAATTCATTTTTGTTTATATCATACATATAGGCAAATTTGTTGTTGAAAATGCACCTAAATTTGAAAAACTTGTAATTGTTTAAAATAAATTTATTTACATATATACCAAACTAGTCAACATAGAAAAACATGTTTAAAAGTTTCAAATTCATAATTCTAAATTTGTTACGAACATTTAAACTTGTTAACATTGAAACTTTTAAATATGTTTTTGTAATTCATAATTCTAAATTTTTACCACTGACAAACAAAAAATATTGAAACTAGTTTGGTATATGTGTAAATAAATTTATTTTAAACAATTACAAATTTTTCAAATTTAGGTACATTTCCAAGAAATTTGCCTTTTTTATTCCTGCATGGAAATACACCCCCTCTTTTGTTTATATATATATATATATATATATATATATATATATATGCCATCATAATCATTTAATATCCATGTTCCATACTGGCAAGAATTGAACAGTTTGACCTCTAAAAAGGTCTGAAGATTAGATCAAGTCACTGGAAACATACCAAAATAAGCCAATGTCCACTTTGGCATGGTTTTTACAGCTGAATACCCTTCCTAATGTTAAGCACTTTACAGTGTATATTTTTTATGGCATCAGCACTAGTGAGGTTGTCATACAACCGGCAAGACTAAGGTTGCCTTCCACTATGAGAGGCTACAGATGAAAAGGGGCCAAATATGAACAGAACAGGTTTCTTACTGTAGCAAAGCTACAGAGCTGATCACATTATAGAGAGCAGAAGTTCACAGGATGGAACTGGAAAAAGATGAACATAACGATGGTGAGGTGTGAGAGTGGACCTACAATATAGAAAGTGAGTTGGAGTAGGCACAGAAGGACAAGAAGTGTGGGTGGGTATGGGTTTTAAGGGTGTATAGGGGAGTGAGGGGTGGTTAGAGATGGGTGGAGTGAATATAATGAACAAGTGTTGGAGGATGATAAGCAGGGAGATATAAGGAAGAGAGAAGAGTAGGTGACAACTTTAGAAATTGGGTAGAGATGAAGAGGTGGGTTGAGGGATGACCAATGATACATGCGTTGGAAAAGATAGGGGAGATGACTGACAAAGCAGAATGTGGGTGAAGAGCAACAGAATAATAGTAATAATATCATGATGATAGTGGGCAGGAAAAAAAAAAGATGGTCGATAACGAAAAAAGGAGATGACATATGATTGAGGAGTCTGTACAAGTGTCAGGCAGATACATTGGGGGACAGAGAGATGTATGGTGGTGGAGGAGGGAAGTTGGTGACTCAGGTGATCAATGTAAACAGTGAGTGGAGAGAACAGTATCAAGAATAAAACACTGATAACAGTGAAATGGTTCCAGGTAGCAAGGTGGGTAAATGGAATCAGGGTAAAACTGAAGTATGCTGTTCTACTCATTAAATTACTGAATCAAAAAAAAAAAAAAAAAAAGCAGATGTGTTGGGTGAGAAACTTGAGTGGGATGCACTCCAATTTGTTCTTACCCTGGTTACTAAATGTCCAGACAGCTCCCAGTGTGCCATCTGGGCAAATAAGAGAATATTATGTGTGCGTGTGTATATTATTTACAAACATGTGTACACACACACACACACACACACATATATACACAATATATATATATATATATATATATATATATATATATATATATATATCCTCACATACATGAAGGGTGTACATACAAATATATATGCATAGAGATCAATAATATACATACATAATATACATAATTATACACATTTCAATGAACAAAATGGACATATAGATAATTGATATATATGTGTGTGTGTGTGTGTGTGTGTAAATATGTCTATCCACATGCATATACTTATACATAAAGGCATGTACACATATTCATGTATGTACATATATACACACCCATATAATTACACCTGTGTGTGTGTGTGTGTATACACACACACACACACACACACATATATATATATATACATATATATATATACATGCATGCACTTACACACACATATTCTTGATACCACTAATCCAACATTATCTGAAACCATTTTATTTATTTAACATCCACCCCTCAATTCAACACTGTCCTTTCTAGCCACATTTTACTTTGACTACCCCTTAAATCCACCAAACCACCTCACCTTCACCACTACCGCCACTAACTCATACTCTGGCCAAACACTAAGCCTCCTTCTCTTCTCCCACACTCTTGCACCTTACCCAACCACTTGTCAATTCTCCCTGCCTCATCCTTCTTCTGTATCATCATTTCTATTCTGCTACACCTCACCCCAACCCTCATCCACTAATTTCTCCATCTTTTCATCCAACCGCTACAGTTGTCACCTACTCTTCCCTCTCTCCCTTACATAATTTATCTTCCTAATTGCTTCAGTTATTAGTGTGCAGCCATGGTGAGGCACCACTTTGATGTTTTTAGTCACATGAATTGACCCCAGCACTTATTTTTTTAAAGCCTGATACTTATTCTGCCAGTCCCTTTTCTCAAACCACTAAGTTATGGGGGACATAAACACACCAACACCAGTGGTGATGGGCTTTTCTCAGTTTCTGTCTACCAAATCCACTCACAAAGCATTGGCTGGCCCAAGGTTATAGTAGATGCTTTTACCCAAGGTGTTACACAGTGAGACTGAAACTAGTACCATGTGGTAGGGAAGCAAACTTCCACTCAACTATTGTTCATCATTATATTCAACCTCGCATATACTCCCATTCTCTGGTATACTCTTGTAACCTCTAACCATCCACACTTGCTGGTTCTACTTTCCTCACTCATCTCTGCTTACCTCATACCTTGAGGGGCCACTTAACCATCTCATCACCACTACTTTATCTTTTACACACTCCATTCCATCACTCCACACTCTCTTCTAAAATGCGAGTAGTTATGTGGCCCATCTATATCAAGAAACACATTCTACTCTCACAATTTAATCTTTCATTTCTTAACAAAGCTGTCTCTCTTGGAGTTTCTAGTCATGCCAGCTGCGTGCTAACTGCCCAGTGCCGGTGACATGGTAAAAGAAAAGATATCCACTGCATGCTGTAATTTGGTTGGCACTAAGGAGAGAATCCAGCCATAGAAACCATGCCTCAGTAGATAGAGCTCAACGCAGTCCCTGGAACCCTCAGATCCTGTTGAATGAACTGTGCAACCCACACCAGTGTGCAGTATGGGCGTCAAATGTTATGCATATACACATGCTTATGTATATATGTACACATATACACACGTAAGTATACACATCTATACGTACACATATACTTGTGAGTGTATACACATGTATACACACACCTATGCGAGTGTACACACACCTGTGTCAGTGTACACACACACACACACCTGTGTGAGTGTACACACACACACACACCTGTGTGAGTGTACACACACACCTGTGCGAGTGTATATACATACACACCTGTGCGAGTGTATATACATACACACACACCTATACATACATACATACACACACCTGTGCAAGTGTATATACACACATATACGTGTGCGAGTGTATATATGTACGTATACACACACATATACGCGTGCGAGTGTATATACATACACACACATGTGCGAGTACATATCTATATATATATATATATATATATATATAAAACACACGTGTGTGTGTGCGCGAGTGTATATACATACATATACATACGCAGGATGGAAAGCAGACGTCAAATGATGTTATCTATCTTCATTTACTTGTTTCAGTCACTGAACAGCAGCCATACTAGGGCGACGCCTCGAAGAGTTTAGCGTAACAAATAAACTCCACTACTATTATTGCACTCTTTTGCCGAATCGCTAAGCTACTTAGATGTAAAC